>NC_140070.1:46814881-46934690 GCF_964194135.1 Talpa europaea
GGTTATATATTATTTTTTAAGGGAATTCAACAAGGCCTATGTCAGGGGAAGTATTTAAAAATAAGGTTTTTCTCAAAGGGTAAACACTTCAGTTTGAAAATGTGGGAGGCAGACTGACTGCCAGCATATGTCCCCCTTGTCCGCTGCCCAGAGATACCAGATTGATGGTGTTTATAGAACGTTGGCAGCCCAACTCTGATGCACATGGGGACGGAGCCTGGGAGCGGGAGTGAGGGATTCCTCTCCCCCTGGCATAGCAGTGGGAGGCCTTGCTTTGGCAGCTCGTGGCCCAAGGGGCTCAATCAGGACACAGGGCCCCTCAGAGTGGTGAAGTGGTCTGAATGAATGAGTGATCTCTGATCAATCGCTAGGTCTTCCTCTTCATTGGATCACAGAGGTCCCGTAAAGCATTGCCTTGGTGGTAGAGAAGGGAATGGAGAGTCTGCCCTGGCTGGTGATGGTGTGCTTCTGCTTTCTTCTAAAGAAGAGATTCCCTCTCCAGCCCATACTCACCCACCTCCTTCACTGCCCTGCTCTCCAGCCTCTGAGAACGGACTCTGTTTCCCTATCTCTTCCTTATTGTGGCATTGGCTCTTTTCCAGGAGGCCGTGGCCTGTCCCTGGAGCCCAGCATCTTAAGAATTTCATTCCCCTGGCCAGCCCCTACTGCCTCTGGATTGGGGGTCCTCGAGGCCCCCTTCTTCTTCTGATTCCTTCCATATCTGCTCTCATTCCTAAACAATCTCCCACTTTTTTTCCAATGTGAAGAAAGTGACTCTCATATCTAACTCAGAGCACATAGAAAATACCCCCCAAATGGACACCAAATGAATGAGGCATACATATACAAGGGAAGGGCGTTTTTAGCAAAAGCTTAGGAAGCAGCAACATGGAGTTCTCACCAGCACTCCAAGTGACCTTTAGGGAGGAGAACTGGCAATGCCATATTTTCAGGGCCCAGGGAAATAAAGTCCATACAGAGACTAGGTCACTAACTAGAGACCCCTGCCTGTCCCATTCCAAAGTCCTTATTGCTCTCTGGCCCCCCTGAGGATTCCAGAGTCTGAAGACTGATACACCCACTTCTTGGTGCAGATGGGGGTTCCTCTAGTCCTACCTGAAGACTGCTGTTTGGGGGGCAGACATGAGGAGTAGACACAACAAACTCAGTCATGGTTTGCGCATGATACGCCACCTCACAGTCCTTGTTCTTTTTCCTAATGTCACCCACAATCCCCTCAAAGCTATGGGGACAGCAAATCCACCGCCAGGTTACTGTATTTTTAAATGATAACTCCAGGAAGGGGAAAATGCTAACACAAATGGATGAAGTGTGGAGGGTGGGCTTCCTGTAGGAGAGCAGGGTTACATGACAGCTAATAGGTCATCGCCTGACTCCCAGCACCTGCCCCAGTGCCTGGCACCCAGAAGAGGCTCATGCATAGCTGCTGGATGAATGAGCAACCAATTACCATGTCCTTCCTCCTCTTCTAAAAGACTCTTGTTCCATCTACTTCTCTCCTTCCCCACTACCCTGGTGATTACCACTCCTTTTGGACTCCCGTGCTTTGCCCTAATCACCCCCACTTTCTAATCCATTCTTTTTTCTGTAGCTAATCCATTTCTTTTTTCTGTGACTTTCCAGGAACAAAAATCTGATTCTGTCTTCCCAATTTTCATCTTACCAGTAGCTCTTATGGGTGAAGCCACTGGATGTTGCCTGGGATGAAGACTAGGGACTTGATGACCTGAGCTCAGGTTGCCTCTCCAGGGTCAGGCTGCTTCTTGCCCACTGACCGCTGCCAACCCCACACATGCACTCTTCCCGGGCCCAGGACACTCACGCCACACCTCCATGTGGGGACACCACTTTGTCTCTTGATTGAGTCATATTCTTCCCTGGGTCTTCGAACATGTTCTATCCACGTGGCGGTATCTTCCCTCACTCATCCATCTCACCTCTACCTACCTGTAAGACGCTTATTCTTTATGTCTTCACTTAGATGTTACCCTCCCAGACTGACAGGGCCTGCCCATCTCCCCATACCACACTGATCCCATCCATTGGAATTGCTGGTTTAGAGTCTGTCTGTCTCCACTGGGTGTCAGCTTTGTGGGAGAGAGATCTTTGCTGTTTCATCCACTGTTCCTTCTTTAGCCAAGCTCCAAGTATAGAGTGAGTGGTTAATTTGGGTGGTTAACTTTAATACTTTAAAATAGATGGTCAATGAAAGCATTCATCCTGTCACCTTGCAGAAAACATCCACCTGCTATGTATTAAAAAGATGCTACATCCAACAGTCTACATACATTACACTGACCTACACTATAGTTATGAGAAGGAAGTTACCCTAGCCCTTCCCTGCTTTTTTCTGTAGAGAAAGGTGCTGAGATTTAGAGGGTTAAGTAACGTCCTTAAGCTCACACACCAGTTTCCACTTTCCCAGGTGATCCAGAGCAGAGTTCTTAAACTAGAGTAGCATCTGAGTCTCTTGGACAGTTAGTTAAACACTCAGATTGCTGGATTGCACCCCAGAGTTTCTAGTTCAGTAGGCATGGACTCCAAGAGTCTGCATCTCTGTAAGTTCTCAGATGATGCTCCTGCTGGTCTGGGGGCCACTCTTTAAGTATCCCTGGCCTGGATCATTAAAAAAATACCTGGATTTGCTCTATTGAGACCCCAGCCTCCACCCACACTGACTTGACCTTGGGCCAGGATGTAAGATGAGGCCCTGAGCTTTTCTGAGAGGCTCTGGTGTCCTGCTCAGCCCAGTCTCCATGCCTGAACATGGCCTTGGCTGTACCCAGCCACTCTTTGAGGACAGGCAACCATTGGTGACAAGGACCTGAGTACCTGCTTCTCTTTCTTGAAACACTCACTGCTCTTCTATTTGTCATCCTTCAGCCCTGACCAGTGGTCCCCACATTCTACCAAGGCAAAACGCCCCTCTCTTGACCCCATCTCTTTAACAACTTCCATGCTGATTGATGCATTCTAGGCTTGCTGCTGCTGCTGCTGTCTGAGCAGCTTAATAGCACTGGAAGTTACAGTTTCCTCTGTGTCATGGTGCCTGCAGCATTCATCAATTTCAGCAAGTGTCACCAAGAGTGATACAAGTGTATGGCACAACTAAGTATCCCCTCTGCACAGGCCATTACAGCTGGCTCCTGGCCCAGGGAGGCAAGAACTAGATATCCATTTGGCTTCATGTGTATAGGCCAACATAGAAGTGAAGTTACCCCAGCCCACCTGGCCTCTGCATGGCTGTAAAGGCAGGAATAGACATGGTGCAGGTTTTCTGATCCCATGCAGACCAGGTAAAGGAGGAGTCAGAGTCCTTGTTGGTTTTTTGCAGGTCTTTTATTGGGGTTCACCAGGCATATGGCAGGCAGGGGTGCTTGCTGGGGAGCTGGGAGGCTAGCAGGGCTGGGAGTCTTCACTCTATCTGGGCTCTCTGACGTTCGTTCTGCTGCTTCTCGGCTTCTCTTTCGGCTTCTGCTTCGGCTTCTTGGCTTCTACTGGCGTCCCCGTGACGCCACTCTTAAAAAGCACAGTCTTAGTGCAGGTGTACCCACTTCAGGTGTCCACCATCAGGCATGCATTCAGGATCACAGGGTTCCTCATCTATCCTGATGGCGGGAGGGCAGAAAAGCCTGACTTTTTACCTTACCCTACAATGGCCCCTGTTAATGCTTTGTGTTCCTGGGAACCTCTACAAATACCTAAATGTTCCCCGGTCAGGCATGGGTCTTGTTCTGTCTGAGTTTTGGTGCACTATTTTTTCTCCCCCTCCCCACTTCTACACCTACTTAATTCATCTTTCAAGGCTTATACAAGTGCCACCTTCTCCAGGCAGCCTTCCCAGCTCCCCTTTATTCTCCCCTTCCTCCAAAGACCTCTGGCACTCCAGGCATTGCCATCTCTGGTGTAGAGCTTTACTGGGTAAAATACCCACTGTGATCTACTCTATGCAGCTGAGCTCTTTGGAGTTGGAGATTGCCTTGACATGTTTTTGTCCTCCCCTAAATTTAAAAAGTAGTGACTGAGATTTTCTTCAATTACTAGAGTCCTGTATCTACAATGCAAAACATTGTGAAATTACACAACAGTACAAAATAATCACCGTAATGTTACCACTCCCAGTTTTTATTTTAGTAAGTATAATATGTATATAATACATACGTACACAATAGTATCCCCTTATCCATGGGCATATGTTCCAGGACCCGCTGTGGATGCCTGGAAGTAATACTACTATTGACCTTTATATATACTGTTTTTCCTACACATACATACCTGTGAGAAAGTTAATTTTATAAATTAAGCATAGAAAGAGATTAACTGCTCTTATAATCACTAATAATAAAATAGAAAATTATAATAATATATGATAGCAAAAGCTATGTAAATTGGTCTCTTTCAAAATATCATTTTTAGAAATAATTATATATCTATATTTTACATCATTGTTCATTTTTGTACACTGTATGCTCTCTTCTCTCAGGTGTAGTGTCCATAAAATTCCCACCACCAATTCACCATAGTCCCTTGTGCTCTTCCCTCCCCTGTTGTGAGCCCTCTGCCTCCCTGTCCCTTGCAGAATGTCTCTCTTTCAAAATGCCTTATACATATTTTGAAACCTCAGTTGACTATCAGTAACTAAAAACCACGTGAAATGAAATGGGAGATAAGGGTAAGGAGGGCTACTCTATGAGTGCATGTATATATGCATGTATGTGTGTGTGAATAGTGAATTTCAAACTTTACTTACAGTTTTAGAGCCTACTTTAAAAAATAGATTTCTGTGACATAATTTTAATGGCTATGTAGTATTCCATATGTGGTTGTTTCATAATTTATTTAATCAAAACCTTATTATTTGACTTTAAGCTTATCCCTCCTTCTTCTCCTCCCTTTCTTTTTTCTATATTATAAATAACACTGGGATAAACGTCCATTAACACAGTCTTTTTCCACACTGGCTTGCTTTTTCTTTATATTGTTTTGTCTTTAAAAATAGAATTGTTTTTGCATGTAGCAACCCAGTTTTCCCAGCACCATTTATTGAACAATCTTTCTTTGCTCCAATGCATATTCTTTGCTCCTTTGTCAAAGATTAGTTGACCATAAATCTGTGGGTTTACTTCTGGATTTTCTATTCGATTCTGTTGGTCTGTGTGTCTGCTCTTGTTCCAGTACCATACAGTTTTGATGATTATGGCTTTGTAGTATAGTTTGAAGTCTGGGAGTGTGATGCCTCCATTCCCTTCTTTTTTTTTTTTCAGGTGACCTTTGGCTATTCGGGGTTTTTGGTGATTCCATATAAATTTCATCAATAATTGTTCTATTTCTTTGAAGAATGACATTGAAATTTTTATTGGAATAGCAGTGAATCTGTAGATTGCTTTTGGTAGAATGGCCATTTTGATAATGTTAATTCTTCTAATCCATGAGCAGGGGATGTCTTCCCATTTCTTTGTGTCTTCTTCTATTTCTTTTAACAGTGTTTTATAGTTTTCTTTGTATAGGTCCTTTATCTCTTTTGTTAGATTTATTCACACCAGTGAGAATGGCACATATTAAAAAAACTAGCAACAACAAATGTTGGCAAGGTTGTGGAGAAAAAGGAACTCTCCTGCACTGTTGGTGGGAGTGCAAACTGGTCCAACCACTATGGAGAGCTGTGTGGAGATTTCTTGACCTACTAAACATAGAGCTTCCATAGAACTTCCATATGATCCAGCAATTCCACTCCTAGGTATTTACCCAAAGGACACAGAAACATCAATTCCAAAGAGCACCTGCACCCCTATGTTTATAGCAGCACTTTTTACAATAGCTAAGCTTTGGAAACAACCCAAATGCCCAAAAATAGATGACTGGATCAAGAAGATGTGGTCCATATACACCATGGAATATTACTCAGCATTCAAAAAAGATAAACACATGCAATTTGCAGCAACATGGATGGAGCTGGAAGGGATCATACTCAGTGAAATCAGCCAGAAAGAAAAAGAAAAATACCTGATGATCTCACTCATAGCAGGAATCTAGAAAACTTAAATAAGGGACCAGGAAAAAGAATAACTATAATAAAGAAAATATCAAAATCAACAAACTACTATGAACCAGAGACACTCTATGTGGGGTGGGGGGCAGGGAATGGAGGGCTTGGGGTCAAAATAAGGGGGTTGTAATTGTAAGGGGAATATAAAAATAAAATTAAAAAATAAAAATAAAAAAGAAATTTAAATAAATAAATAAAAATAGAATTGCTAATCACAACTCTGAACATTTTGAAAGTCTTAATCTAGCAAAGCTTTAGGAATTCGCTTTGTATGGAGGTGCCCATCATTTCATATCTTCTATGTGAAGATCATGTTATTATCATTAACAATTTTATCCCAGCTTTTATCTTTCGGCTCTTATCATAACAGTCCTCCAGTGGACATTCAGTGCAACCAGACACAGAACATCTATGTGCCTATGTGTTGTAAGGCTTGTGCTCAGCAGTGGGGATAGAGGAAGGCAAAGCCAGTAAGGCATCAGCCTTCAGCATTCAAACTACTATAGTAGCTGCTTGGATGGATGATTACATGCCTGGGAACTACTTCATGGCGCTCAGAACTCAGCATATTTCCATGACTATAAGGGAAAGCAGGAGTTTCACATCTCCTGAGCCCCAATGCAATGTTGGTCAGGGACACCAACATCTGTAGATAACAAAGACTGGCATTGAGAATAGAGAGGGGCATCCTAGCTCTCTTTCCAGAGAGCTTCATGCCTGCAGTTCCAAAGTCAGGAACCCATGGTGTTAGTCACTGGTAATTTGATGGACACATTTAGCCTTGGGGTGACTCTAAGGACTGTGTCTAACCTGGGGCACAGCTGCTACGGGAGGATCTGCACAGAGCTGTGTGCATGTCTTGCAGACACCTCTTGCCTCCCCCTCCTCGAACGCCACACTCACCAAGTTCACAGAAGCTGCCCAGATCAAGAGTGGCTCTTCCACTTCTTGCTGAGAGAGCAAAGTGTAGAGATAAGGGGAGGTTTTAGGAGCAAGTTGCTTGGGGCTGTGACCCTCTCTTTTCCTGGCCAGAGCACAAGCCTTGCCCCTCTTGCCATTGCTCCTCAAGACAGGCAGACCTCCCAGATCAGCTGCTGAGCTGCACCTGCCTGGAGATAAAGGCACCCGGTTCTTAAGCAGAGGATGAATATTCATTGGCATGAACCTTTGCAAACTCATTTGAGAAAAAAATTAGATCAGGAGAAGTAATCAGATTATTAAAAAGAAAGAGCAAGGACACAAGGCGGTGGTGGAGGGAAGAATCACATTTAAAATGCAAGGAGAGATTTCCTTCCTGCAGAGTAGCTGTGACCCCCTGGACCATGCATCGGGAATAGTTAAGCTCTCCCACATTTCTGCTGCATAAAAATGTTGGTTTTTGAGGCATCCACTGATGGGGGAGAGGAAAAGCAATGTGTACCCTCCACATACGAAAATTATAAAATAATGTTTGAGGTTTTCATTTTATCTTCCTTCGATATCAAGAAAAATTGTGAGAGCTAAAGAGGCTCTGGTGAGTGCTGAGTGACAGGTTAAAGGGCTCCAATAAAGATTAGATGGTCCACTATCTCCTGAGGAAATTGCATAAAAGTGGTTATTCCCTCTTGCTTCTATTAATTTCCTCTTCCTGGCTGCTTGGAAATGCTTCATAACCTGATGCTGCAGATGGGGACGAGAGGCGCTTTCCATTATCTCAATCACTGCACTGTTTATGAGACACTTAATCTGTTTCTTTATAAAGTAATAGTACTGTAGGTGATGGATTTAGTGTCACTGGAAGTCTGCGTGCGGGGATGGGAGGGGAAGGGGGTTGTGAGCATTGTAAGCACCAGGTAATTTGTTACCCTTGAGGCTCTGAGAAATTGGGTGTGTGTTTCAAGGTGACCTTCTGGATGTCAGCTAGAGGTCAGATGTACCATTCCTTTTCCTGGAGGGGGCAGGGGAATGTTATATGTTGTGCCTGGGGAATGGAAAATAGACACATGCAAGTCTTGTTTGGTCCTCTCTGCCAAAGTCAAGGGTGGGGCACAGAGGGGTGTGTGTGTGTGTGTGTGTGTGTGTGCGTGCTGCTATTCAAAAGCTCAATTTATCACTGTCTGTAGTGTGATCACTTGCAATGGAAGGGAGTAAATTCCCTTTCTATAAAGAACAAAGGGGGGATCACTGGTGTGTGGGGATCACTGGTGTCAGAAACATACAGCCTTCCAAACTTACAGATGTCCCACTGACAAAGGCCTCGTGAAAATATAGCGAGGTGTGTGGGGCACTTTTCTTACTCCCACCTCTTGGAATAGTAATGAAACCCTCCGGACTGAGATCAAGCTGGCTACTCTGTGACCTGATTTCCTTTGCTACCTCTCCTTTTCTTCTACCTCTTTCCTTCTTGCTTTGTCTTTGCCTCTCCTTCTGAATCTCCTCCTCATTGTCAAGTCCTGCCCGATGGAGCCCTCTCAGCCCCCATAAGCATAATGTAGATCCCGCTACATGGAAATCAGTCTTCTGTGGCCTGCCTCCCACACCAGGAAGGGCCCCTCCCTGCCTGTATTCTGCTCTGGGGGAAGGGCCACTCCCTGGCCCCTCTCTGCTTATGTTTTCTAGCTGGGGGCCTGGCTCAGGATCTCAGGATAGGTTTGAAATAAACATTATTTGGATGAGGGACTCGTAACTATAGTTATAGTGCTCACCATAGTTGCATTAAGAGGGGAAAAAAAAAAAAAAACCTGAGCTTTGAAATAATGTTGAGCAAAGAACTGTGTTATCCACCTCAAAATTGCATGAATAATAGCATATGTTTGGTTAGGCTGTCACAGTATGTAGTTGTCATTTTTGTAAACGCAGAGTCTTTAGGCAGGTGTTGTGTCCAGGCTTCCCCCCATGTTCCACCCAGCTGCTTTATTCAGGTGACATACCTGAACAGACACCATTTGCTTTTCTTCCTTTGGCCTAAATATTTTTTTGTGAGAATCTACCAGAAGCTCCAGTTTCACCTCTAATTAAAATTGTCTTTCCTCAAGGGGCAGCGTAGTTTTCTTACTCATTTTTCTATGTTAACATTCTACTAAAATAACCATATTGTTAGCTTTTATTTCTTATTAGTGGTGTCTGCTACAAGATGAGTAAAAAAAAGGCTTTGTGGATTTGCCTGGCACTTTAAGCATTTTTAATGCATTCATTCTATGAGAAAATATAGCATCACTGTGCTACAATTTACAATCTAAAAGTTTAATAAGTGAACTTAGGCATACTGCTTCTTTATAAATTAAGGAATGCCTAGACACAGATTTTATTAAAATATTAATCTGATTAATCTATGAAATCTGAATATTAAAGTGATTCATCCATTTTATAATTATAGGTAAAATATATTTTATAGATGTAATGATTTGTCCATTAAGCAAAACAAATAATCTATGCAAAAACACATTCTTTCATTTTCTTCCAAGATTTATCTGCCCACATTAAGACTCTAAACTTCTATTCTGACCCTGAATTTTAAAAGTCCCTGCAAAGAAAACTTGTTTTCCAAGAAGGAGCTGCTAAGTGGGAGTAGAGAGGAAATAGCATTATTTAGTACTTACTCGTGCTGGCATGTATTTATATTTGGGTTTCTTAAATTCTAATGAGCTATAGTTGTGAGAAGTATGAGGTCTTTTTTTAATTGATCCTTTATGCAGATGAGCATTCTCTGTATAGAGATACAAGTTGATGTTCTGAGGCACTAAGTTACTTTCCAGTGTTCCCCAACTAGGAACCAACAGAGCCAGGACTGTATGATGACTTCCCAGTGCTCACAGCTCTAGGGGAGATGACATCATACCCATTCCCAGGCCTCTCTCTCTCCAAACATTCCCTGAGCCTTCCTGAAGTCCAGTGTGGGCCCACTCCCCTTTATCTCCTCTCCTTGTAGCAACTCTAGGGTCCCGAGACTTAGGCATTCCCAATTCTGCCCTCCTTTATCAGAAATCTCAGAGGGAATCTCTTTTCAAATACCTCTGCCATTTGTGGATATCAGAATGATTGTTTATGCTGTTAACTTATTAAGTGTAAAGGAAGAAGGCTTTTTAAGTGCTAGAAAGAAAATGAAAACACCTTGTTTTTCTTGGACTGATACATTAAGAAAATTAAGTATGGCAGGGGCCAGATGAATGAATGAGTTTCATCTCCACCCTCCCAGAACCCTGAACTTTCTAGGAAAAGAGCTTCTACCTTGTTTGGGAAGCCAAGATCTGAGAGTTTTCTATGTTCTTTAGTTGCAGAATTGAAAGAGGTGAAGACAGGCAGCAATGCTGTGTGATTTACAATGGAAAATGCCAAGTGCTTTTCAAAGGAGACAAAGAAGAGTTGTGGGAAGAAGAAAGGAAGAGGAGAGAAACAGTGGGAGAGACTTTACTGAGTGGGTTTGGGAAGAGATCAGCAAGGCAAATTCTAGGGTACTGTGGATGTCCCATTCAAGATATCCCTTTGCTCTTTTGTTTGTCGAGAATTTGATAAAGATTTAAATTATCTGTTTTTCTTTCTACAAAGAAGTTTCTTTTAAATATGTTGAGATGGGATGCTAGTGCCCACTTTTACATGGTTACAATCTTCAAGAACCAGTGTGTGCATGGAGCTGGAGTCCCAAGGGATGCTCTACAAGTAGGCCTTCTCAATGAGAAAACAGCGCTCTATCCCATATTCGGAAGTTCTAAGAAATTCTTCATTGAAGAATGAACTTAATTTTTAAATTCATATCTTCAACATATTTGGTCATAGAACAATACAAAAAACTTGAACTGCATAGATTCTGCCAATCTAGAATGTTCTGCTTCTAATGTCTCCCATCCAAGAATAGTTCCCGCCCAGGGCACTCGTAGAGTAACTGCTACCTTATACTTCCCTTTAAGTGAGCAAATTTTAAGTGAGAAAATTTTCTGAGAATAGGAAACTACTCATCTTTCTTGTCTTAGTAGAAAAGCTATAGATATTTTTCAAGTAATTTATATGTATATCATCACTGTCATTTCTCTCACTATGTGATCCTGGGCAACTTTTTTAACCTCTGTCTGCCCCATTTTTTTTCATTAGCAAAATGGGGGTGATAATAATAGCTACCTCATAAAATAATACATGTAAAGCACTTAACAAGAATGTTAACAGATGGTAGCTACTGCTATTATTAAAGAATAATCTGCACTTTCCAGAAAGGAACAATATATTTGGGAAGATGAGCTTTGTGTAAGTAGGAACAATTGTAACAGTGCTACTGGTATAGTTAGGAATTCACTGTTATAATTGCATGAATACACAAGATCAAGAGCTCCTTGAGGGTAGACTTTTCTCTAAATTCCCTGGGTAAGGTTTTCAAAAGGGTCACAGTTTATGTTTGTTGAATGAATAAATGAGGTATGTAAGAAAACCAAATGAGCTGACCATGCAGTCAGCTTTACCTGGTCTCAGAGGAAGAGGAGCCAGAGCAGGATTCATGGTGACAAGAAGATTTAGGATCTGAGGTTGTGAGGAAGGGCCTGAGGGAAGCAGGGCAGGCAGGAACAATTTTATGTGGAGTCAGCAAGAAGGAGACCATATGTTTGGTATGGAGGGTCTCTGTAGATGAGGCATGAATGCCTGAGGGATGGTCTTGAAGCAAACATTTCAGGGCATGGCTCTTCACAAGTCTATAAGGGATCACACAGGAGCTAAGAAAAAGTGTCTTTTTTTTTTTTTAAAGATTTATTTTTATTTATTTATACAAGCACTGGGTACAGTCAGAAGTGCGGGAAGGTGAGAGAATTCACCAGAGCCAGAGCAGGGAACAGAACAGGCAGACCGACGAAATACACTGCTGAGGGGAGCAGCGGGCATGGCAGGAGAGGTCTGCGCGCCATGTGGGACCCTTGCCAGCGGCCGGGAATCCAGCTGGAGCTGCAGGGGCTGTGGGCAGCTTCCCAGCCCAGTCCTCAACCACTGCGCCAGCAGGGGAGGCCCAGAAAAATGTCTTATATTGGAAGTCAATTCCAGTGGGTACTGGGCTGTTCCAAGTGTTCCCAGCCTTCTCCACTGCCATGTACATGATAGATAATACCTAGTGCATGACACATTCCCTGGTGCACTGCCTTCAAAGCTATCCTTTTTTGCCCTACCCCTGAAAGCATTTCAAAAGGCAATTAAGGGAGAATGATGTTGTTAAGGCAGTAACCTTGAAATCACTTTAATTTCTTTTTAAAGAATCACTCATGAATTTTAGTCCTTTACCATCATTCACAGTGAGTGCTTATTAACAGCCCACAGTGTGCCTCACGTGTGTTACAACATGACATTTAAAAACCATGGGTCCGATCCATTGTCAACCAGGACCCCTTTCCATCTGAGAACATTAGGTGAGATTCTGTCAGTGAGTGTCTCAGGGTAAAGCCCTGGCTGTTAACCAGAAGGAAGAGGGAGGGAATAATCATTTATAGAGCACTTATGTCCCAGACACTGAGCTACACATTAGATTCATTTTCTCAATTAAATCTCTCGACACACCTGAAAGGGAAGAATCATTATTCATATTGTTCAAGTGAGAGAGGCCATTGGTACTGGGAAGGTCTGTTTCTCTAAGGATGTTTGAAGACTTGGAGGTGTTAAATAGGTTTTTTTTTTTTTCAATCTGAAATGCTCACTTTGTGCAAGGGGATATTTCAACATCATTTTTAGGGGGCAGAATCTTTTGTTTTCCCATTACAGGGAGGGCCTCTAACTGCTGCTCTTTCATTAATTCACACATGATCTCTTTGTGTTCCAGCTTGCCCTGCAGGAATGTTCAAAGCCAATCAGGAAGCTGAGGGCTGTTCCCACTGTCCCTCCAACAGCCGATCCCCCTCAGAAGCATCTCCCATCTGCACCTGTCGGACTGGCTATTACCGAGCGGATTTTGACCCCCCAGAAGTGGCATGTACTAGTAAGTGTATAGTCAGGGTTCTGGGCTGGGAAGTTTGATTTCTTGATAGTGCAAGTGGTGCTCCTGGGGTGGGAGACTAAACCTCCAATTGCAATACAAAGCAGAAATGCTGGCTGTAGTGCTGAACTGGACAGCTCCCACTCTGGGCTTGGCAGGGGCCTGTCATGTGTCTACTCAGCAGCACAATCAAGATTATATTCTTTTTTGTCCCCTTTTCCCAGATAAGAGAGCCTTCCTCTTAACAGGGAAAAGACAATTTCTACCCATCAGATGATAAAAGTGTCACTTGGAGAGTTTCATTAGTTAAAAAAATCAAGATCCAATAGAATATTGCAATAATTTCTAGTAACTCTCTCAGTCACCTCCTCCAAGAAGCCCCTCTTGATTGCAACCTATTTCTTCACTGGGCTTCCTATATCTCTGCAACCAGGCTCTCCTTATAACTCTATTCATTTTATTAATTATCCAGTTACTCTGTACTTTCTTATCTCAATACTGAACGAATTTTCTTGGGTACCAGTGTCATATACTTACTTTCCTGTGTCCCTTCCAGTGCCCACTATGGTCTAGCATCAGTGCCCCTACCAAATGACAAAACCAGGGGCCTGGCTACAGTGTGCATCTCTGAAGCAGAAACTTTTAGGAGTTGGTGGCTGATGTATCATCTCTATCCTCTTCCATTCTCTGCTGTAGAATGAAAGTCGGTCATTTTGCCCAAAAATCTGGTGTGGGAGGTGTGATACCACTCTCTAGGTAGGGGTGGAGGAAGGGAGAGTCTTCTCCTAATCTGCTCCCCATAATCATGGGGAGGCAGGAAGCACTTCTCTCCTGCACAGTGCTTATGAGAACTTGCACCTGCTCATTTAAGTGTAGCAACTTTGAATCAGGGATGCTATTTTTCCCAATATCCCCAATGTATTTGGAGATTAGTGCTCCAGGTTAGCCTTTGTTCTGTGTTGGGTGCTGTTGCCAGGCTCCCTCGGAGCAGGAACCTTTCCTTCAGTTCCTTGGATCAAATCCCTTCCACCCACTTGCAGATTAGAAGGGCGCAGAGGGAACATTTCACACATACTTGCAGTTTGATGGACAGAAAAAATGACTGGACTCCAAGTAGAAGAATTTTTTAATTCTTGCTTTGCAGTGTATGTAACCTTTGCTGGGTAAAGAAGAAGAATGAAAGTGTCTTCTAGATCAAGGTCCCGAGGTCGATCAATGCTTATAGATTTGAACTGAGGAAAAGCTCATCCCGCTCTAAACTGAATTTCCCCAGCACTCCCTCTCTGGTGGGTTGATATGAACAGAAATGATTCCATTTATGCTGACTAGAGTTCCTGTCTTTCTGTTGTGAAATCTTCTCCACTGATTTCTGAGACTCCCTGGGGTTTTTTCCTTGAGCCCGAGAAGCAGAGTTTAATGCACTTCTTTGAAGCTTCTCACTGATGCTGAATCACTCCACCTGGATGTGTGGACCAAGGCAAACCTCCAGGGTTGTTAAAGAATATGCCCAGGGTCCCACAGTTTCCCTCCTAAAGACATGTTCTTCCACTCAGGAACCCCCCTCAGTGGCCAGGCTTCCTCTAAGACCTTGCAGTTTCCCACTTCAGTAGATGCACCATGCAAATCCACTCATCCCCTGGGTAAGGTCACCTAGAGGGAAGGCAAGCCATTATCCAAATGCTCAGAATGCTGATATGGAGCTGCCTTGTCCTGTTACATAATATTGCTCCCATTTACCTTGCAATGCTTTTCTTCCAGTCATCTGACTTGATGTGCTTTAACCAACAAGACCAGCTACTGGAATAAACAGGAACATCCGAAAACCTCTACTCTGCACATCAGAGACCCTCCCTTTGCTATACTTACCCATAGCCTAAGACCACCTCATTGTAATCAGAACTTGCAAACTTTTCTCTCCAGTCTCTGGTCCAGCTAGTTCTGGGGTGAGGCCTGTCTCTTTTACCTCCTGTGGTCTCATTACAATCACTCACCTTACCCAAAATGGGGGTGGATGTTTCACTTGCCTGTGTGCAGCCACACACCCTTTATAGAGCTCTGCACACTGATGCTCCCAGAAAGAGCACTAGGGTTGGGCCAGAAATCAGTAGGTCAAAATCACACTATCTGTGCTGGTCAGATGCAAAGGCAGCACATGGATGCATGGCCCAGCCCCACCACCTTGCCCAAAGAGACAAGCACTTGGTGAGGGCCCAGAGGCCACAATGCTAGGCCAAACACATGTAAATAAACCTATTATTTTATTGAGCCTCATTATATATTTGATTTATTGTGTGCCAAGGAAGTACTGTATGAAAAAGTCAATTTGTTGGCTTTTATAATCTCATTAGGGTTTCCTTTTAAAGCATTCTAATTGGAGGTGCCATCTGTTCTCTTAAAAAGGCATTGCACATCACCACAGTAAATAATTTTTCAGACACAAGGAGCATATCTGGAAATGTTGAGGCCAGGCAGAGCCCTCCACCATGGCCTTGGGGCTCTGGCTGGTTCTGCAGGTGGAGCATGGCAGCCTGGCCCAGGACCACCCTGTGTGAGAGAGGGTGGCCTGGGCGGGTCCAGGTGTTCACTTACCCTGCACATGCAGTCCTGCATCTCATCAAAAACAGTATGGCCCAGAGGGTCACTGGGTGAACCCAGCACAAGAGAAGCTCTGTCTCTCTAGAATGTGCTAGATGGTGAGATCTACAGTACCCAGGCCCTCAGGGAGATGGGAAAGGAGACAGTGTCAGGAGTGTCCAGGAGTGTCAGATCTAGAAGGGCCTCAGGTTTGGCTTCTTGCATCATATTTAAATGAAATTATATCAACAGTTACACTCATTCACTTACAATATTGAAAATTCTATAAAGAATTTATGTAAAATGTGTCTTTTACAAGGTTAAAATACCTATAGTACACTAAAAATCAATATATTTAAATGACTCATATTAATCTTTATATGTATATTCATATACATGGTATTTTATAGTGTTAAAAATGTCCATTTCTTCTAAATTAATCTAAACACTTAAAATGCATGACAACTTTGTAGCTTTTTGTGGGCATTTATTTTCTTTTTAATCTCCTGGGAGAGCTTGGAACCTCCTTGACCTCTGCAAGGCCCTAGCAGCCCTATGTGTTCAGCCTTGTCCTTGACAAGACATGTGGACTCAGCAGAGACTTGGGTACCCTCCAAGGCTGTGTCACAGGGGCTGGTGTGGGCTCTAAGTGAAGTCAGAGGAGGGACTTGGAGTGCTGTGTCTGAGTGTGTTGAGGTGATTGCTGCTGGCTTGCAGTCACTAGCACCCTTCTTCCTTCCTCTTCTGCTTCCTGGGAGTTCTGGATCTTCTGTATAAACACCTGGCTGACTGCTCCCTTGCCCAGCCATGACCCAGTACCTGCTCTTATCACGAGGGAGGCCTTGTCTCCCTGAGGGCTCTGGAGGAAGGGAAGAGAAGGCTGAGAAGGCTGTTGTGAGATTTTAGAATGCATGCTGCCGATGTCAGGACTGCTTTCAAAAAAAGAAGAGCATCTAAATCATATATGGGATGAGGTAAGAGCTTGGAGGATGGATAGAACAGGTCACAGTTACTCCCTACCCTTCCTGCTAACAAAATCTTGCCATGAAACTAGACTGTGTTGACAGTGGGGCTCACCTTTTTAATGAGTTACTCACAGCAGGGACCACTTATAGCAGAGGGCAGGATGAGAGGTCAAGGATGCCGACCACCAGATTGTGGGCTAAGGAGCTGGATCTGAACTCCATGCTTAATGGCCTTCAGTTGCAGAAGTCACTACCCCCCTCCCCCTGCTGTCTCCCTGGGCCATGTACTAGAAACTCATATGTTGTCCTGGCATCCCCAAACTAACCCCATCTTAGCTCAGTCCTGGGAAGGCTTGTTGAATCATCAGTTGCATGTAGTTGGAAGAGGGTCTTTGGCACTTCACATATGAAAGTTTGAATCTTCACTCTGTCTCTTATTTTCTCTGTGACCTTGAGCCAATTTCTTAACTTCCTTACATTCTGACATTTTATTCTCACAGCCTTATAACAATGTATGCTTTTCTGTGTTGTGATGAAGATTAAGCAAAATAGTATCATAGAGTCTTTGGCAAGATGCCTGGTTCATAGTAAACTCTCAATTGATGTTAGAACTTGCTTTGGTTACATCTTGGGAAGTGTGAAGATTGTAACATATATGGAAACTTCCAGCATGATAGGATGTTGGAGATCTAAAAATAAAAGTGGTATCCTCATAGGGAGTCCAGGTTTGACACTGTTCCTGAGTGTCACAGCAGAATCCATCCTGTGGTCCAGATCACACAGTCACCTTGGCTTGGCCTTCCTGATGAAAATATACAAGATGATGAGAGTCACAGACACACTGAGGGGTAAGGAGGAGCACAGAGGCAAGGAGAGCTCTAGGTGCCGCTAAGCTGGCTCCTATGGGGGTTTGGCATGGGTCGGACAGGTGGTGACAAGACTGGCTTTCAGATCTCAGGGAGCAGGGGTTCCTTGACCCCTTGGGGGTCCAACAAGTCCTTATTATGGCAGGGCCTATTGGAACAGGAAGCTCAGAGGTCAGCTGGAGAGGGAGCAGCCAGGAGCGCATGAGGAAGAATGGGCAGTGTGAAACCAAGCACTAAAACACACGTCTTCAATTTTAAATAATTCCTAGTTTACTGAGGGACGAAATGGAAAGAAGGAATTTATGAAGCAGGTGAAAATAGATAATTATGCCTTATAAAATTGCTGTCTGTGGATAACTATGCAGGACCGGTGTAAAAATAATTACCTTGTTACATTTCTGACCACAAAAACCCTTTTTCTGTCACCTGTATGGGAGGAACTTTGATGGATCACAGGAACAAGCTAGTGCCTGCCTTGTTTCTTTGTTTCTTCGTTTCTTCTTCAAATGCGGTGGGTTTCCCTCTCAGTTTTGATCATAGAAATAGAACAAAAAGGCTATGGGGGTCATTGTCCCTTTGCGTCAGCTGCTGTCCCTCTGGGGTCCCAGGAAGTCATCCCTGACCTCCCCCCTGAGTCACACAGAGAGGAAGGGGAGCTGGGTGGCAAGATGGAGGCTTTGGGTTTGGAGCTTGATAATGTGACACCCTCTTGTCACCCACCACATGGCAGCTTCTCTGAGCAAGAGATTCTCATGGGCAGCATTGGGTTTGATGAGTCTCAAATTTTATGGTTGTGAGAATGAAATGACAAAATGGCAATGAATCCCTAGCATGAAAACTCATGTCTGCCTTTCCCCAATGTCATGACCTCATATACGGAGAGAGGTAAAATTTGGTAGCTTATGAGATTGAGTTTGGGGGTGGCAATGATGGTGATTTGCTCTTTCTCGCACTCTTGAGAATCCATTCTTTCCTCTCACATCTCTTCATACTCCAGATTCTCTCCTTTAAGTTCATGTTTGTCCAGTAAGGACTTACAACTGTTTTCTTCTTTCATCCCAACCAGCCCAGGGAAGCAGTGGGCCACGTGTGTGGGGATCATAGATGGCCTGCCAAGGTGATGGAGCTGCGCAGATTGTGGTCTTCCCAGGCTGACTGGGTGGAATGGAGAAAGGACCTCTGGACCAGAGGGTGGTAAGGGCCTTGGGGTGACAGGGCAAGAAAGCTGACCTCTGCTGGATGTCTTCTGCAGACAGCCCAGTGACCTTTGGGGCCTTGTGAACGTCTGTAAGGACATCAGCTCATAAACCTCCTCATCTTGGAGCCTGCTGTTTGGCAAGATGGTCTGTGATGGTTTCCTCTGCAGCAGTGAATTTCAAATTCTGTCCCTCGACAAGCACCCTCAGTGTCATCTGGGAACTTGTTAGAAATACAAATTCTCAGCCTCTCCATAGACCTACTGAATGAGAAACTCTGGGGATGAGAGTGTGAAGACAGAGATCTGAGTTTAAATAAGCCCTCCAGGTGATTCCAAGGCACACTGAAGTTTGAGAACTTTGCTTTCAAATTAGGTCATGTTTCTCTGTCCTCTGTTGTATGACTCCTCCTAGGGAGAAAGATCCTTGAGTGAATCCTGCAGACAGGAAGTATAGGACCTTTGCCTCCCCAACCAGTGTCTGGTGGACCAGGCTGGGGATGGAGACAAAGGCAGAAAGGGACTGTGAAATCCATGCCTGAGGAAGGGAGGCTGTGCTGGAGTGGGGATGTGTGAGTGGTGTGCTTCTGTCTGTGTGTCAGGGAGGCCTTGCTCATTCCTGGAACAACACCCACCTGCTCTGACCAGGGTTCCATTCCATGCTCACTCAGGTGTGAGAGCAAAATGCAGATCTCTGCTATATGCCACTTGCCAGGACTGGCGGAGAGAGTGGAGATCAGGGAGCACCACCTGGCTGGAGCAGGTCGAAAGAGGGATGAGGGAGAAATTGGGGCAGAAAAATGTGACTGGTGATGACCATTCACCTGAGTTCGTGTAGGCAAGGAGTATGAATGGCTTTGGGCCTCAACACTCATCTATCCCTCCACCCCACTAGCAGGAAATTGCCCAAGAGGAAGCCTCTGATTGGCGCTTCCAGGAGGGGCCCTTCAGGCCAAGAAGGCTGGAAGGCCTTCAGGGTGACAAACACATACAACGAACACAAACACAGATACTGGACAAGAATCCAGTGTTGTCCATTGGGAACTGCTTGCTTGTCTCCATGTCTGCACTTGGGGCATGATCCTTAACACTATTTAAAAGTAGAACTTTCAGGGCCTCCCCGGTGGCGCAGCGGTTGAGCGCTGGGTTGCGAAACTGCACACGGCCTCTGTGGCGCCGGTTCGATCCCCGGCTGCTCCCCGGCCACCAGAGGAGGGTCCCACATGGCGTGCAGACCTCTCCTGCCGCCCGCTGCTCCCCTCAGCAGTGTACTTCGGTCCTTCTGCCTGCTCTGCTCCCCGCTCTGGCTCTGGTGAATTCTCTCACCCTCCCGTGCTTCTGACTGTACCCAGTGCATGTATAAACAAAACAAACAAACAAACCAGCAAACAAATAAATAAAGCATGCCTCTATAAAAAAAAAAAAAAAAAAAAAAGTAGAACTTTCAGAAAAATACCGGATGGTCTCACTCATAGCAGGAATTTAGAAAACCTAAATAAGAGACCAGGAAAAAGGCTAATCAATACAAAGTAAAAATCAAAATCAACAAGCAACTATAAACCAGAGACACTCTATGGGGGGGTGGGAGGGAGGGGCGGGGAGAGGAAGGACTAGAGTCAAAATAAGGGGGGTGGTGCATGGGGAATATAACCAAAATGAAAATGCATACATTGCGCAAAGATGAAAAAAGATGTAAGAATTATATAAAATAAAATATTTAAATAAAAAAATACTAAGGCAAAAAAAAAAAATAGAACTTTCCCCGAATGTTTACCTCTGTTCATCTAGGCATGGCAACATAATAAAAGAGAGTTAACTTCACTCATTGCTGACCAAGGCTTTGGTAAAAGACACACCTTGTCTTCTCTCCTGGAGGTGAAGGGCTGCATGATTTTACCCTGACACATGATCCATATTGGGCATAAAAATCATTATTTGTGCTTTCGAGGTCGAGGTAGTCTGTGTTTTCCTTTGGTGACATTCAGACAAGGGTCACAGATCAACAAGTATCACAGGGCAACACTATTTAAAGCTGTTTCACCAGGTGCCTGGATTGGATGGTTTACACACTTGGATCAGTATTGAGGGAGTGTGACTGTAAGCTGAAAGCTATTTATAACTGTCACTGCTGCTTCAAGAAGGGTCAACATTGCCTGTATGAATGCACTTTCACACTTCTATAACCCACAATTTCTTTTCACAGCTGCTTGACCCAAGTGGGTATAACCCCGAGGAGGCACTGAGTTTTAAGCTAATAGCCAGGCACACCTGCTAGCGTTTTTGTTTCAGCATTTCATCCTAAAAGCATTTGGAGTCACTGATTGCTAACATTCAGAGCAGCCTTCTAGGTCCTGCCACCCCAGCTCCTCCCCGATGTCACTCTCATTTCTTTAACAACCCTAAGAGGTAGCCATTTCTCTTTGATTTTTCTGAGTATTTGTGATTTGGTGGCTCCCTGCCATTGCCAGGCAGCCCTTGTCCATCACTGCAGGAGAGAGCCTCCGAACCTTGGGCTGGGCCGCGCCTTCCTCCGCTGCTCACCGTTGGTTAACCATTGAAGACCAATGTCCTCTAGGTCCTATAAGGACAACTTCTTCATTCTTCCTCAACCACGTATTGTTTTTTATTCATTATCTTTTTATTTTTTATTGATAACATTGATTTACAGCATTGCTTGTATTTTGGAATCATAGGATCCCGCCCTCCCCTTTTGGTGATGTTGCCATTGTGCCCTCACCACCAAAGCACACAGAGTCCACCCCATGGTCCATTGTGCTCCTCCCCACTTTTTGTGGACCCCCCATCGCTGAATGCCTCAGTTCTATAGTCTGCTTTCATGGGCTAGTTTTTTAATTTGGCTTTAAGTGACTGTAAGGGACAGGAAGACGCAGTGCAGGTTTTCTGATTCAGCAGACTAGGTAGAGGAGGTAGAGAGTCCTGGAGCCCTCAGTGTTTTTTGCAGGCTTTTATTTAGATTTACCAGGTACAAGGCAGGCAGGGGTGCTGGGGGGCCGGGAGGCTGGCAGGCCTCCCAGCCCCCAGCAAGTCTTCACTCTATCTGGGCTCTCCGGCCTTCTCTCTCTCGGCTTCTGTTCTGCTTCTGCTTCTTTCTCGGCTTCTGCTGGCGTCCCCGCGACGCTGCCCCTAAAAGCCCAGTCTCAGCCCAAGTGAATCCCATCTACCTATGCCCACACCCTACTCCAGGTGCCCGCCATCAGGCATGCATTCAGATCACAGGGTTCCATCATCTATCCTAATGGCGGGAGGGCAGAAAAGCCTGATACTTTTTACCTTACCCTACAGTGACCCTTTGTTTTCTCTATATTCCACATGAAAGTGACACCATCCAGCATTTGTCTGTCTCCTTCTGACTTGTTTGGCGTAACATAATCCCTTCCAACTATTGCCCAAATGGCATGAATTTATCTTTTTTGATAGCTGAGTAGTTTTCCATTGTGTGTGTGTGTGTGTGTGTGTGTGTGTGTTTGCGCACGCGTGCGCGCGCGCGCACACCACATCTTCTTGATCCTCTCATCTGTTTGGGGGGCATGTAGGGTAAGTAAAATATCAAGCTTTTCTGCCCTCCCGCCAGTAGATTAAATGCATTCCTGATGGCAGACACCTGGAGTGGGGTGTGGGCATGCATAGATGGGTACACCTGGGCTGAAAGATTGGGCTTATAAGGGCAGCATCACGGGGATGCCAGCAGAGCAAAAGGAGCAGAGAAGCAAAGGCCACGAGAGAACATCAGAGAGGCCAGAGAGAGAGAAGGCCAGAGAGAGGGCTGGGAAGCCTGCCAGCCTCCTGGTCCCCCAGAACCCCTGCCTGCCATGAACCTGATAAACAAAATAAAAGCCTGAAGAGCCACTGAGGGCTCCAGGCCTCCTCCTTCTGCTCCAATTATAGAGCACCTGCCCTGTGCTCCTCCTGCCACTACAGGGCACTTAGGCTGCTTCCTTAGTGTAGCTATTGTAAATAGTGCTTCAGTGAACCTGAGTGTTCAAGTTCCCCTTTGCATTAGTGTTTTTGTGTTCTTCCGGTGGATACCTAGGACTGGAGTTGCTGCATCCTATAGTAGATCCATTTTTAATCTTCTGAGATATCTCCACTCTGCTTTCCAAAGGGGCTGGGTCAGTGTGAGAGGGT
Organism: Talpa europaea; assembly: GCF_964194135.1. NCBI lineage: Eukaryota > Metazoa > Chordata > Mammalia > Eulipotyphla > Talpidae > Talpa > Talpa europaea. Next base: position 46,837,611 of record NC_140070.1, read on the forward strand.
TCCTTTTTCTCCACATCCTCGCCAGGACTTGATGTTTTTGGTCTTTTTACTATGGGTGATTCTCACAGGAGTGAGGTGGTATCTCATTGTGGTTTTGATTTGCATTTCCCTTTACACAAAGTACATGGTTTTCTGAACCCCCCGCTTTCCTGACTGGCCTTTTCTGAATCTCACATACATCAATAAAGCTTTCAAAATGTGTCAGCCAGAATGAAACATGTGGCCCTCACACCAGAGCAGGCTTCAGTGGAAGGGTGATGGGTGTTCTCCTGTGACTGAATACTGTTGATTGTTCACTGTGGTTGCGTCCCCTGACATGGCGGGCTCCTACTGGACTTTCTGGTCCCTAAACATCCCTCTGTGTTAGCTCCTTCAGGAAATGCTGTCCATTTTGTTCCCTCCTTTTCTGCATTTATAAATGTGACCAGCTGTTTTGCCTTGTGGATTGGGGCAGTGTGCTCTTTTAAGTATACATCATTGTGAATACTGATTTTTTTTATAGTCTTCCCAATAAGAAGCATAATTGTTAGTAGTGTGGGCTCAGGTGTTGTGTGCCTGGGTTCAAGTTCCCTCCTGCCCCATGGAGTGAGTGAGATGGCTTTTCTGTGCTCAATTTTCTCATCCATAAAATAGAGTAGTGGTTTCTGCCTCACTATACTGTCAAGGATGTTAAGTACAGTAATATTAAAAACAGTATTTGGCATACCAGAAGTATTCAATGAGCATAAGCGACTTTATTTTATTAATATCATTGTTATTTTCAAAGCAGTTAAAATCCAACTGCTGGCACTATCATTCAGCCAATGTTTCCTCTTTATTCACAAATATCTGTGTGTTTTTTGCAGTTAACATTGTTGAAATATAGTGTGTTCTCTGTACTCTTTCTGTGCAGGCTCATAAACTTTTAGAAAAAGAAACCATGTTATTTGTCCTGACTTCTATTTAGAGATACATGCTAGCTCTTGTCACTCTTCCCTGAAGCTCCCAAATCACTGATTTTAACTGGGTAGTTTAATAAGTAGGAGGAGATTGGGGTAAATTTATTCATTTAATCTACTCTCCTCTCTACTTTGAAAATAAGAACAAAGCTATTCTATTCTGCTCCCCCAACTCCACTCATGGCAACAGGGTTGTTGTCACTAATGCTCCTTGGTTGTCTCAGGCAGTGATCTGATGTCGAACTTGCAGGCTCTGGTCCCAGGTGTGGCTGGTCTGGGATGGATGCTGGAATATGGATGCTGGAGCTCAGGATTCTCCAATCTTTCCAGCTTCAATCTCTTCCTCAGAGGAGAACACAATCAGAAGCAAGTGGCTCTGTGTCTGCTGTCCCCTGCCCACATCACCTGATCCCCGGGAAGGAGGTGGCCTTGCTTTGCACATTCTGAATATACTGCACTGGTTAGAGGTCTTCAGTGTAGGATTCTCTTTGTCAACTAGGCTGGAAGCTCTTTGACATGCTGCTCTGATTTTTACCCCCTTCAAGACCTTACACAATAGGATCCCAACACAGGCAAGTGGTAGGAAGTTGTGCTGTTGGCATCAGATAGAGGAGGTCAGTCCTTGGCTGCACTATGACCAGAGTGTGGCCTTCGGTAGGTTACTTGATTTCTCTGAACCTGTTTCTTCTCCATAAAATGAGTGTATTATTGTGCCAGTTGTGATGATATATGTAAAAGACTAAATTAAGTATTAGACATGGGGTGAGCACTCACTTGGACTCTGGCTACTCTGTGCCAAAAATCACCTCTGTCCCATTCAATCAAGAGTGCCTGGCTCTAAAATCCCATCCAGGAGGACGGTTTGTCTCACAGAGGCTGAGGGGCATGGCCCAAGCCTCTTGGACACAAGGTTGCTCTGTCCTCCCTCCATGTTCTGTAGAGAGATCAAGGCAATAGCAGTAACATGTGCTGCCTCCTTTGTGGCTATGGGTTTAGACCTATGGGAGATGCCTGAGGTGGCCTCTTGAGCTTCTCTGGGCTGCCTCCAAGCTCTGCTCATCTGGAAATGGTGATGCAGGATGCTCCGTGGCTTGGAGAATCATGAGGCCTACCTGATATCTCTGCTGTAACTTGGTGCGGGTTGTCTCTGAGAGGCCAGACATGCACAGGCGGGGTGGGAGGAGGTCAGGGAGCAGTGGGAAACCACAGCCAGCACCAAACTGCCAGGAATCAGTGAGAAGATTGGAGCGACACTTAGTTCCTGCAAATAGGATGCTGCCCAGCAAAGGGAGACAGTTTATGAGGTGAGACTTTTCTCTGCCTGTGAATGAAATGCAGGCTTTGTGTTCATGCCCAGGAAAGGGCCTACATGGAGCTCTGGTGAGGTTAGCCATGCTCATGCCACCAAAGCCTTGGGGCAGAGATCACTTCTCAGTGGCCCCCAGTACTGTGCACCATGTTGCTCCACCATCCTCAAATGATCGGATCACTAGCCTAAAGTGAATAGCAATGAGCCTAATATAATTGTTGGCACTGTTTGAGGTGCCACATGTTAGGCACTGTGCTTTTTTCAGTTACTATCACAGACAGTAAAATAGGTACTTTTGTTATTCCCAACATATAGATGAGAGCACTGAGAGCCTGAAAGGGTAAGTGACCTGCTCCAGCCCACACATCAGTGAAGGCAGAGTCTGAATTTCCATGTAGATCTCACTGGGTTTAAGGCTCTTGACTCTCAGTGCCAGGCTACTTCCCTCAGGAAGAAGGACCATTGCCTCCGAGGTAGCCTTGTCCCAAACTAATAGTGAGGCTTCATGTGATACAGGGAAGAATAGAACTTCAATGACCTAGATGCATCACAGGTTCTCTATGCCAGTAGCTGGGAATAATGTCTTCCATGACACTGGGGAAGGCAGGAGTCCTGAATGGGGCAGGCAACAGCAATCTCTAACACGTTATGCCCCTGTGGGCGGGCATTCAGGCAACTCCACTGTTTCACTAATATAAACAACACCGCTGTGAAAATGCTCAGATTTACCTTGGGGCCCATATGCTTGTATTTGTGGAAGAAATTCACCTAGAAATAGAATTGCTAGATTGCTGGGCACATACACTCAGAAAGTCAATTGACATTACCAAAGTGCTTTCCCAAAGTGCTCAACCAATTTATGTCCCTACCTTCTTTGTGCTCTGGCCCAACTGGATGTTATCAAGATTTTCAATTTTGGCCAGTTTGACTGATGTGTTAGTCATCTTGATTACTATTTCCCTGATTATAAATGAGTGTGTATTTTTCATGTGTTTATTGACCAATTTATTTTGTCTCCTGAGAATTGTCTACCTATAACCCTTACCTTTAAAAATTAATTTCTAGATGCCTGATAATAATATTGTAACATTATGCCCCCAACCCTCCAATTATTAGTAACTCTATTTATGGGCAATTTTCTTTTTTTGTCACGTCAAGGTTTTTAATTAGTGACTCACACTTGACCATCTTCCTTCTGCTTTGGGGGATTTGTGTCTTGCCTTTTTGCCTGAGTTTTGTGTATTTCCTCCCCACTGTGAATTATAAAAGTAGTCTATTATTTTCTTTTAATTCTTTATATAATGTTTATATTTGGCTCCTTTCTCTGTCTGGAATTTATTTTTGTGTAGGTTGTGATGTTGATTTCTTATTTATCTCATTAAAAATAATGTTCCATTGGCTCCACCTGAATTTTCCACCTTTAGTGAGATGTTCCTTTTATTATATACTAATGCCTGTACATCTTTATCTTTATTCTTTCTATTAATTGTTTTCTCTGTTCTAACACCCATTTAAACTGCTCTAAAGATGGTAGCTTTAGGGTATATTTCAATATAGTAAACCAAGTCTTTACATATTATTCCTGGCCAAAAATGTCTTTCTTCTTCTCCTTCTTATTTTTATCTCCTCTTCCTCCTCTCTTTCCTTCTTCTCCTTCCTCTCTCTTCTTCCTCTTATTACTTTGCCCATTTTTATTTTTTTTTCCTTCAAGATAAACTTTGAAACCAGTTTGGCACTTTCATTAAATACTATCAAATTGAGATTGGGATTGCTTTAAATACATGGATTACTTTGGGGAAGACCTTCATCTTTAGGAAATACATCTCTCCATTTAAGAGAATGGCACTCAAGTCTTCTTTTGTACTTTTGTGCCCTTCAGTATAGTTTTATTATTGTCTTCATACTGGCATTACATGAATATTTTATCCTAGACATTTTATGGGTTTTCTGACTATTGTGAATGGGTCCATTTTCATTATATTTTCAAGGTAATGAGTATTGTTGACATATGACTTTAACGGTAGAGCAGTGAGCCTCCCATCACAGGAGGAATCAGACACTGGCCAACCAGGTAGTGAGTGTAGAAGACCTTTGTTACCAGTGACACATGACCTCTAAATCTTCTTCCTATTATAAGAATGACAGTGACTATGAAGTGCCCATTCATGTAACTCTAACCTCTGATGGGGTGCAAGGTACTGACCCAGGGACTGCCAGACACATCTCAAGATGCATTGGTTTCCTTGTTTTAGATTACTATCCACATTTACATCCATGGAAGGAATTCTAAAGCTCTGGGCTTTGTCAGTCCATGTTGGATAACTGGACAGTTTGGGATGTTTCTGAATCTAAGGTTGCATCAATTAGAAATGACATCTCAGAACAAGTTGCTCTATGGGATTGCCCAAGTAGGGTCTATCCTTTTGTTGTGCCACAGACTGAAGTATATCCCAAAGTCCTTTGACTTAAGGAGTCTTTGACTGGCTTAAACCATTGCCTCGGGTGATAACAAATATCTCGGGGCCGTCCCACTAGCTGTGGCCTAGTGTATGAATCTTTCAGCAGAAAGACTTGCAGGGATCTATAAGAGACTATCTGGGTCAAAGATGCCATGAATGGGACCTTGAAATGTACAATCTGCTCTGATGTGAGATGGAAGCCCTAGATGTATATCTTGAAGATCCCACAGCTGAGCTGTGTTTGGGCCCACAGGAGCCCCAGGCAGGAAGATACGCTTTCTGCTTTATATGGCCTTCAGATCAACTGCTTTGGACAGTGTATTTTATTCATTGTACAGGTTTGTACCTGATCACTCTTTCTCTTCTAGAAGGTGAAGGGATGAACAGGTATTCCTGGGTAACTACACCAGGCATTCCTATGTTCATGCTGGAAATGCTAAGGCATGCTAAATTCCCAACATACATTCTGTCATTTGATTTTCCCATGAGTGTGAAGAGGGAAGTGTCCCTTCCAAGTCTTTAGCACAGAGTCTGGTCCTCTCCAGATCCAGAAAGAACATCTCTATCAGCCTTGTTTCACTAGTGGTTTGTGTGACTGTTGGGCAATGCAGACTTGGATAGGAGTTCAAGTAAAGTTTTCAAACCATACTCTCAAGTACAGGATATAGCACACAGTAGGGTCTCAGTAAACAATGTGGGTTGATCAGTCAATGATTAGTGAATCAATGAATAAATCAGCTCAAAAGAGTAAGTTCCCAGCCTAAGGTCATGTTGCAGCAAAACCAGCACTAAGCCTTGGTTGGTTTTCTCTTGGGGTGTCTGGTGCATCTTCTACTATTTCAGGAGGCCTCTGAGGAGTGCAGAACTAGAAAAGAGGTCTTAAAGGCATTTCTTTGACTGGCGTATCACCAGGATATTTGCAGAGGGAAGTCCTAACCAAGTGTCCCTCTCTTTGACCTCACCTTCAGCCACAAACAGAAGATTCAATTTTCTATCTCTTCCCCATAGAGATAGTGATGGGAGACTGACAGTAAGCATGCTCCAGTTGAGATATACTGCCTCTCTGGGGCAAGGGCCTCCATAGTCTTCCAAGGGTTTTTGTAGCCCTGTGGAAAGCTAGACACTCTGGCTCAGACTAGCTAGAGGGGCTGTTTCTTTTCCCTGAAAGCAATATCTACTCCCTTTCTCCCAGAAAATTAGTTCCATAAAAGTAGGAGAAACATGGACTACTTTCCTAAAAATATTGGTGTTTGGTAAAATTTGTAACATTAGGTTCTTTAATGCTCCTGAAATCCCTTTCAGCAGGGTCCCTCCTTGTTTTGACTAATCATTTCTTCTTATTACTAACTGTTATGATTAGGAGAATTGCCTGAGTACAGGCCCAGTGTTTCCAAGACCCTAATAAGCACACGTGCAGACTTGCTCAGCATGGTCTTGGAACCACGGATGCTCTGTTTCTACAGGGAAACTACTGAAATGGTTTAGGAACAAGATCCTCCTGCCTTCATGAGAACCTGACCCCTCACTCCCAGCAGCTTTACATCATACCTGCACCTTATACCCTTAGATGCCCCCACCATTGGGGAAAGAGTTGTCAATGGTGAGCTTTGAAACTGGCCAGATCTGTACTCAAATCTTGGTTCCACTACTCACCAGCCATGAGGCACATTATTTAGTATCCCTTAAATATAGTTTCCTCATATGTAAAATGGGAAAAATAGTACCTAACTTGTAAGATGTTAGGAAGGTGAGAATTCAATAAGTAATGTATCACAATGACCAAGATAGTCCTTTGCATGTAGGATTTAACATTAAAACAAAATTCAGAATTTATATAGAACTCCACTGTTATGGAAATCAAAGCCATATCTCTTTCTTTTAGATGCTCCTTGTAGTAATCTATTCCAAGCAAATTACCAGCATTAATCTCTCACTCAGTGGAATGAAGCAAATGAGTTATACCAAATCTAAGTTTTGTCCTTCTGATGTCCATACAGATGTCACAGGTGTCTGTCCACAGGAAGCCTGTGTACCTGGAGTTCATTTTAAACTGTCTCTAAAGGTATTAAAAAAACTGTCCTTGGGCATATTGGGATCACAGGACTGCTAGAAAAGTAAAGCAACATATTTTTTTTCTCAGTTTTTAACATTCTCTCTTTCCTTGCCCCATAGGAAAATCTTATGTTTCAAGAAAATAAATCAAGGTGCCTTGGCTTGAAATGGGATAAATGCCACTTAGCTGTTTATCCCCTGCTGCCTCAGGTCCTCAGTACAACTCCCTCTTTCAAAGGACACCTTAGAACTTTGGCCACCATCATCTTCACATTGAGCAAAACAGGATTCTAAATGTCAGGCGCCAATCACCCAAAACTTGCAGGAAATCCTTGGTCTATTTTTTTGTGGAGATCCCAAGTCCCTCTAGGCTTCCACTATGAAGTAGTGGATGCCTAAGCAATCTGTCCATTGCAGTGCCTCTGCTTTCCACAAGGTCCCTGATAACGTACTCCTGGCTTTCTGAGATGGCATCCAAAAGCTACCTTGCCCTGTCCCTTCCCCCAACCCCCAGCAAGACCTAACAATCCCTGGTAACATCGACTCCTGTTATGGTGGTGTTATTAGTGCCTGACACAGAATCTTTAGAAGTTGCTCCAATGCCAAACTTAGTGAAGGGAATGGGGACCAGGCAGGTCTATGCCTCTCTCCAAGGTACTGAACTCTCACAGGTCACCACGCCACAACCCTTTCCTGTAGGACACTGGCCATTCTTGTTTAGTCTCTCTCAAGAATACCACATTCTACAGGAAAATATGGAAGAGGAATTAATATCTCAAGAAGGAGAGGGAGAACTGAATCTAGGCTGTAAAGTGTTATAGCCACACTTGGCAGGTAGAAATAATATAAAAGTTTTTTTTGTTTTGACATTGGTTTCAAATAGCCAGTTCCAAAAGAAAAGACCACAACTAGCATGATGCTGGCTGCATTTTCATTTGATAACTTTGCTCCCTTTCTGCTAGTTTCAAATTATTCTTCTTCTGACTTCCGTTACCCGCTGACTTTTACCAGAAGTTACCTTCTGACTTTTGTCACCCTGCTTTTAGCCCTGGTATGTCCTATTTAAGTGAAAGGGATAACAACCAGTCTGACTTGGTTTCCTGCATGTTTTGCTTTCATAGAAGATCTCTTCAAACTTCCCAACTACTCCTGTCTATCCACAAAATTTGAAACACCTTACCCCTTTCTCCAGGAAGACTTTCCATCACTTGGACATGGTTCCTTTAAGTCATTTCATCACAATGAGCAATGGGAAAAGAGATGTCCTGATAAAACTTTTTGAAAGCCAATCCTGAAACACACCCCCCCACCCATGCTTTTCTGGCCCTTTGCACACATTTCCACTATCTCTATTGCTAATGTCATTTTGCTGCCCTCCCCTATCTCCTTTCAACCCTCAGCCCATATTGAAGTGTGCAGTAATTTTTCCAAACTATTTTCTTATCTCCTCAGTCATGTGAACAGTTACTTTTTGAATTTTCTTGACTCACAGTATTCATAAATCTTGAGTATCAAATGTCCTTCTTGACTCATTCCTAGGAACTGTCTCACCTGATTTTACAAAAGGAAGATTGAGTAGAGGATACCATTTCCTATCACAGTGAAGGAGGAGCTTCCTTGTTCACAGGTGGAAGGAGGAGAAACAAGATCAGATACTGATAGGTCAAAGTCGGACAATGTCTTGGAAAGCCAGGAAGCAGATGCACAGCTGTCTCTGTGCACACAGAGGTCATGAGATCAGGAGGTGAAAAGAACTGGATCCATTCTGGAGACAAAGCCCCGTGCCCAGGATGAAGTTCCTACTATTTCCTCAGTGTGCTTGTAGGGGCTTGATGACCTTGAAGGTATAAACTGGGGCAGGCAAACTCCCAGGGGCTTTTCCCAAGTATGCTCCAATCTTATGTGCAGGTGCCCCCAAACACCATCTCTCAACATTTTGTTCTTCATTCTTGCTACTTTCCCCCTAACATCTGTAACTCTTTTGTCAGTGTCACTCACTCTGATACTTAGTTGTATGTGTCCACAATTTCCAGCACTCCATGGATATGTAGTCTTGCCTGTTTAGGCCCCTAACCTCATGGGCTGTAATCTCCATATCTTTAAGGCTTTCACAGTACTCAGCACAGTTCTGGACATGGGGTCTTCACTTAAAGAATGAGTGGATGAATTAGATCAGTCTTAATTAGATGAGCAAATCAGAATTCTCGATCATCCAGTAATGACAGTACAATTAATAACAGCACTGGCACTACGTTTCTCATGTATCAGCCACACAGCAAAACTCCAGAGAATACTTTTTCATTAAATCATTAGCATTACCAGATGACAAAGTCAAGGCTTAGGTGCTCCCCTTCTCAAGTTTTACCAACAAAAAGAATATTTTTAACTGTTTGTTGTGAACATTTAAGGGGCTCATTGGTTGGTTTGGGGGACTACAAATACCTCACAATGTCTGAAAAACCATGTGTGCTCAAGCACATGCTCATTTGTGTCTGAGTAAAGGCTTTGTTCCTTCCACCAGATTATCTGAAGGATCTTGCACACAATGGGAAGGACACGGCTTAGTGGATATGGGAGTGGGTATCTCCCAAGAGTACATCATCTCATCATGGTTACCCTCACCAGCTCCCCATGCGGAGGAAATCAAAGACTCTGACACTGACTGCAAAGCACAGTGCACAGTTAGTGCCTGCGTGGCACCTCAGATCAGCCTGAAATTCACAGATAAATTCCAAGACCAGGAGGTTGGCCTTATTAAGATTCCTGATAAAGGAATTGGCTTTTGGGGCTTACCAATCTTCAGTATATTTTCCCTTTGATTACTGAGGAATGCCCTTATTTCCAGCTTAATGCCTACCGATACGCTCCCCCACCCTCTCCCACCACCCTATCTCTCCATTCTTAAAAAAAAATTCTTCTGGCCCTAATCACATTAACAAGTGGGAGATTCTATCTCAATATGGCAACACTTGGACAAGCCCTGTGACTCTAGAAGGAGCTCTTCTATTTAACTCTTCGAGGCCCCCATGCCAAACATGCTCCTTGCAGTTTGAGCCAGTCTCTCAGGCACCCTTTGGAGATTCTGGAGCCCCAATCCCATTACCCAGGACCCACCATGCCCCTCCCATCCAAATGAGAATCACAACTCAGCTATTTTCCCATCCTTTAAAAGGACTGAGTTCCCTTAGCCCTTTTAACAGGATGCTTTCATCAGTAGTAACCGTGGCAACAGATCAGAGCGGCTTCAAAAAGCCTGTCTGTATGTAATTAAGAAAAACAAGGAAGTAGACGTGAGAGCAGGGAGCTTAGACAAGGAGACCGTGGCTCTGAGCCCTGCCACTGCACTTCCTGAGGGCTTTTGCCCATGGAGAAGCCTGATTTTCTTCTCCCTCAGGCCTCCTTCTCTATTCCCCCATTTTAATGTTTTTGTTAAGTTGTCTCAGTTGACTTTCTTGGGGATGTTATTAGGAACCCTGGTTCTGAAAAATAATTTCTGCAGGGTTAAGGCCTCAACTCCAGCTTGGCTGGGTAAGGTCACCCTAGCACTTTGCTCTGGGAAGATTTCTTCAGAGACCAAACCTGTTCTGGACAGACTCCCCATTCGGGCATGACTTGTAGGCTTTGGAGAAACATACCCTAATCATCAGGACAATGGAGCACAGACCTGGGACCCTCGTGGTTTAGCTGCCCAGACATCGGGTGCTCAGCTGGGAGCTATTTTATATCAGAGCATTAACTCTTATCTGAGATCATCTCGTTTGTCTATTTCCTACCTTCCTGTCAATTTTCTCTCACCAGAATATAAGATCCACATGACCTCCCTTCTTGCCATCCTGTCTCCTGGCTGCCCCCCTTTTAGGCTGTGTGTGTGTCCCCCTTCTAGGAAGTGTGTGTCCCCCTCTAGGCTGTGTATGTCCTTGGCCCTTTGGCTCTGCAGAAAAGAAACCTCATCACTGCAACTGATTATTAAACCTTGTGAAAGGAATAGGAATTTACCTCAAACACAAACATTCCAACTACATTATTTTAAAATGCTCATTATTGTTTACCCTTTTTTCTGACAATTTTTCTATGGCTATGAAATTGGATATGCCATATAACATGCTCTTCAGCTGGTCAGGACATGTTTTTGCCCATGTCCTGAGTGCCTAGCAGTGCTGGGAATGTTTGTTAACAGAATGAATGAGTGAGTAAATGAAGAATGAACGGGATCCCAGATATTGTTTGTAGCCCAGGCTTGGGCCACCCCCACAAATATGCATTTTGAGTCCAGGCACCAGGCTGGGCTCTGAGATAGCAGGGCACACCCCCTGTGAGGAGGTGGGGCGGGGGGCTGCCTAGCAGGGCATGCTCAGATGCTCAGAGTCTCCTCGCTCTTGGAGTCCACTCTGCAGGGGAAGACAGCGGTGTCTATTCCTGCTCCTTTGTCTGGATAAAGGACTAATACAGTCCTGGGCTCAACAAGCGCGGACTTTGTGGGCCCCTGTTCATGTCCCACAGGTGTGTTTGCTCTGAAATGCACCCATGGATGAGACGCGGCAGTGGTTGTTTCATTTGGAAGCTGTTTCTACATGAATGTGAAAAATCCTTCCTGGAAACCCACTGGCAGGGAGCAAATGAAAAGACAGGGAACAGCATTGACTGGGTGGGGGTCACCCCAGGTGCCAAGGACACTGTCACATCAGGGCAATTCTCTCCAAACCAGCTCCTCACTTGCCACTTTTATCTTACCTAAGCCTCTGCCACTCAGGGTCACCAGAGGTGGGTCCTCACTGCCTCACTGCTTGCTGCCTCAGCTCTCCATCAGGGTACCTTGTGCTGGAGAGGGGTGCATCAGCCCCCATGACCTAAGCCATGCATACTAAGCAGAGGTCAAAAACCAGGTGGAGGGGGCATCTCCTGACAAAGTACTGATCTTGACAAACAAGCCACTAGGCCCTGCCCACTGGGAGTTCCCTGCCTGGTGAGGCCAACACAGAGGAAAGACATCATAATGTAATGATGGAATCAGGGTCAGGGCATCTACATATGGGTTTATGGAAATCCAGAGGGGAAGTGAATGACTGCAAGAACAGAAAACCTCCAAGTCAAATTGGGTTCTTGATCTTGGAGAATAAGGGGGGTTTGTCAATTAGATAAGGAGGAAAAAAATCCCAGGCAGGAGAGAACAGATGCAGAGACGTGGTAACACAGGGATATCTTAGTATGCCCAGGAAATCCCAGGACTCTTCCTGTTGGCTACAGTATGAGAGGTCAAGAGGCCAGAGATGAAATTAAGAGCAGCAGACCACATGAGGGCTGGAAGGATGTGGGGAGGAGGATACACTTTTTGGATAATTGGAATTTGAAAGGAGAAATGCTATAAGCCCATGTATATTTTTGAACTCACACTCTGACCGTAGAAAATGGATAGGAGTAATGTAAAACAATTTTGTAGAATTCCTTAGGAGGATTTTGCAACAGGCCAGAATAGTTGACAAGGCTCAGCATGCTAAGGCAGTGGGGATGTGGAGGTAGGGAAAGATCCCAGAGAAGGAGATGGAGCTCACAGCCACTGTGGATGTGACTGCCAGGGCCTATGCTGATGACACAGGGTATCAAAGAGGGTAAGGGCGAAATTTTGTGCCTTTGTAAAGTAAGTGGCCAAAGGAAAAGCAGGCATGGTGGAGGAGAGCAGCAGTCACCAGACTGCAGCTGGCTGAGCACGGAGAGAGGAGAGATTGCAAGATGACTCCATGCTAGAAAAGCTTAGCTGGAGAGTGAAAAAGACTCGACGTATAATGTAGGGAGATGCCAAGTGACAGTGTTTGCGTTTACAAATGGTGAAGGTTTACACAAGCTGAAGTAGAGAAGTTGGAATCAGGAGGGAGAGTGAAGTTAAAGGTCAAGGGTGAGGGGAGATCATTGAAGCGGGTGGTGGTCTCCAAAGGGTGCATGGAATGGGTGGTCACTCTCCCAGGTAGAACTTGTCTCTCCCTTCACCATGGCTGCCTTCTCGGTGATAGCCTCAGGATGTTCCAAGAGGCAATAAGACATTGCTGGAAGATTTACCCCATGCCTAACATAGAGCAAGCACTTGGTAAATACATCTGTAATGAGTATGAGAAACGGTGGCCTGTGGCTGAGGCTGGGCTGTCTGCTGGGTCGTGAGACAGGCAGCCATGGTGTGGACCACTGGGAGCTGGTAGTCTGAGTCACTGCAGTCTGAGCAAACACATGTCCCAGACAGGTGCTGACCTATACAGATGTTAATGAATAGGGTGGTGTGAGGTGTGGACAGCTCAGCCCAATCAGAGCCTGATCAGGGCAGTACTGACTGCCCTCCCAGTACTAGTTGTGTGCTGGTTTGAAAAGAGATGAATGTTTCTCCTTGGGCAGTTGGGTGGGGAATTCTTGAATGCTATTTGCAAGACTTCAGTAAAGATGCTTCATGAATCCCACCCTGTCACAAGTGTGCATGAAAGTTGTGCTTTAGCGCAGGTCTAATGGACTTTATATAGTACACTACTGATTTTCTTTCATGTTTTAATAGAATCCGATTTAATATTTGCTTTCTGCTCTAGCTGCTTGCTGTTGACTGATTCAACACAGAATCCTTCCCTGGTGCCCCTCGACCTTGTTGTTATTCCCTCATTTTGTGTGTTGGCATTTGATTCCTGTCTCCAGCATGAACCACTTTACACATGTCTTCGTTCAGCTGGCAACAGTCACGTGCATGAATTCTGAATGCATTACTATCTGGAGCGGCTGCTCCAGCAGACCCACCGCGTGGAAGGGGGGCTTCTGGGCAGGATTCATTTCCATCGGCAGAGCTCAGCTTGGGAACCTCAGGCTGGGATCTGTTCTGTTCTTGGGCAGGAGATTTTTCAACTCAATCTCAAAATGCCCAGCACTATCGCCATTAATTCAGCAATATTTTGCCCTCCTACTAGGTACCAGGCCTTCTGTTTTTGTAACAAGACAAATCTACCTTTGCCAGATCATGAACAACAGTCACAGGCAGAACTATTCAGTAGGAAGAGGCAGTCCTTCTTGATTCTCAGTGAGCCTGGCAGATTTGTAGACAAGAGAGTCTGTTCAAATCTGCTGTTATCCATGAACAGGTGTGACCACTAGCCTTTGGAGTGTCCATCAGTGTAAGATTAGAGCTGGAGACAGCTTTTCTTTTAGTAGGAAAAGATAGCTGGTTTCACTAGCAGGCAGCACACACACAGAGTAGAGAACTTGAGCTTTGGAATCAGGCAATTGTAGGTATCACGATGACCAGTTGCTATTGACCATATGATCTATAACCAGTCCCCATTCTGAGTTTTCATTTCCATTTCCATAAAATTGAATTAACAATTGCATCTTCCAGTAGTGTCCTTGGGGAGATTAAATGCATGTAAAGCAGTTAGCAGTATTTGCAACAAACTTCCTCTGTGGTGGTCTCATTCCATGGGGTCAAAAACGGTGATTGCCCCCAACTTTGCTTCTTATCTTCAGGCACCCAAGCTGGTGCCATGTGAACATTCATCTGTCTAGGTATTCTGGCAGCCTGTCCTGCAGGGAAACACTCCTACCCCATGCACAAACCACACAGACACCAAGCTGTGTGAGATATGTATAGGATGCCAGGGTATGTTTGGGTTTTTGAGAGGCCATGCATGTCTCTCAACCTCGAGTTCTATAAGGAAAAGAAAAGAAATCCAGTAAGTGTCCAATATGCATGCATATTATTGGCCTGAAAACTGGCTGAAATATGGAGACTGGTCCTAAAACCAGAGAACTTGAACTCTGATCCATATGTCTTTTTCTCCCTTGGAACACGTGATTGAAAAAAAAGCCCCAGGGGGATGAATGACAGCGCTTTTGGGACAGGTGGTCATCTCTGGCCACCATTATTTCTTGGGATGGAGTATTGGTACATGGAGATTTGGGGAGAGGAAAGGGAAAGGATGCATACATGTCACGAGGTGGGAACACACCAAAGACAGACTGAGATGCCACACAAAGAAGCCTCTGCCCAGCATCACCAGCTTCCTCTTTGTCTCCCTACAGGTGTCCCATCAGGTCCCCGCAACGTCATCTCCATTGTCAATGAGACATCCATCATTCTGGAGTGGCATCCGCCCCGGGAGACAGGCGGGAGGGATGATGTGACCTACAACATCATATGTAAGAAGTGCCGAGCGGACCGCAGGAGCTGCTCTCGCTGTGATGACAACGTGGAGTTTGTGCCCAGGCAGCTGGGCCTGACTGAGTGCCGGGTCTCCATCAGCAGCCTATGGGCCCACACCCCCTATACCTTCGACATCCAGGCTGTCAACGGAGTCTCCAGCAAGAGCCCATTCCCCCCACAGCATGTCTCCGTCAACATCACCACAAACCAAGCTGGTAGGTCTGGAGGCATGTGTGCTCTTTTATCTGTCCACTGGGGACTCTTTGTCCAGCTCTGTGTAGGAACAAAGTTACTGCTTCCATCACCCTGGTCATCTGCCCTCAGGCTTCCTCCTAGAAGGGAAGATGTCAGGTGGTGGACATTTTGGCCATGGAAGAAAGGGGTGCAGTATATTTCCTCTAAGGGGGGACTGGATTCTGAGGGATTTTCTTGTGCCCTGCACAAAAGCCCAGATATGTATTCAAGACACAGGGGGCCCCAGTGCTCTGTATCCAGCTGGAGCTTAGCACATACCCTTGAAAAGATGGATGGCCAGACGGATGGCCAGGCTGATGAACAGAGAGATAGATAGGTGGGTAGGTGGATAGATGGGTTGAAGGGTGGAAGCACCACATGATCTTGAGAATACCACACTGCTGCCTTAAAACCCAATGAGAGAAACTTCCCAGAAATCCTGGGGTAAAGTCAGTTGCCTTCATAGATTATTTTTCAATTAAACCCGTGTAATTCAAGAGTGCATTCTCCTTTATTGCTTGCTCAGATGAATGTTGCACTGTTATAGAGACCTCAGAGAGTTAGCAATAGATCACTTCTGATAGCCAGTACATCCCCATGGCATGCACAGCTCAACACGCATTTTCTTCTCTTCATTTCTTTATCTCTTGCTCTTCTGACCTTTTTTTGTTATTACTTTTCACACTTCTTGCAACAATCCATTTCTTTTTATATTCATTTAGCCAGTTCATTCATGTACTCACACATTTATTTACTGGTCACTCATTGTTAAGAGACAGTAATTTATCATCTACTATGTGCAGAGCTGGGGCTGAGACATGGTGAGGGACACAGTGATATTTGGGTACCATTGCTCTACCTATAATAGCAACTTAATGAAGAGTTTACAGGACGCAAAGTTTGCACTTGTGTGAAAGTACTAAGTCTCAAGTGATGTGTTCTAAGCATCTTGTGCTGTAAATGCGACAGGAGTCAGACAGAAATGACACTCTCTCCCTGAGGGTGGTGATGGAAGACTCGGTGAGGAAATGAACCTCCTCTCTGTAGCACTGGGCGCCCTAAGCACTGGGCCATGATCCTATTTGCAATGATGGATTTTCTCAATCAACAAATTGTAAAAGGATGGGTGGTTATGGACTGTCATCTCTCTGTGCTCTCTCTCCTCCATGTAGCTTACCTTTCTTGATCTCTTCTTCCCATTCCATCCTTTTCCAGTTCACCTCCCCATCCTGAAGCTCATTCTGCCTCATTTAAATCCAGGCATCTTTGATGGCAGATGATTCTTGGGTTTAAGCTGTCAGAGCTGAGGAGAAAAAAAGGTGTTGTAGGAGAGCATGTCTGTCCAGATGGCTGCGTTGTGGCTGTGAGCGTGTGTGTGTTCATGTGTGCATGTTTGTATGTAAGTGTATGGTCACGTGTTTACATGCATACGTGCATGGTGAGAAAATAAGAGTGGAAGTGTAGAAGCCTCCAGCTGGTGACCACAGCCCTGGTGCCATGGAGACAAAGGTTGTGACAGTCTGTCTTACCCAAAGAAAAGGGAATGGTAATTTCTGCATTATGTTGAGCATGTAACATGGGCAGCCTTTGTTAGCAGTATTTTCCTTGGAGGATTTAAGGCAGAAAACTGGCTGAAATATTTTAGTGTCCCAGCTTCTGGGAATAATAATCCTGCCAGGCTGTCATGTTATGCTGGGCTTGGCTGTCTTTTCTCTCTCTCTAAGCATGTGCGAACAAACCTGCCACTTATATGGTTTTGCTTTGATTTCGGCCCCTCCCTTCCCTTCCCCTGCTATTCCGAACCTGCCCATCTGCTTGTCTTGCCATCTGCACCTTTCCAAGCTGCAGTGGAGCCGAGGACCAGGTCCCTTGCAAGGCCTCTGCAAGGGGCCCTGCAGCCCCAACCTTCAAAATATTTATTTTTATCCTCACCCATTTGCTCCTCCAGTAGCACATTTCTCATGCCCTTTGTTCCCCTTGGTTGGGCTCGTCATCCTTAATCTTCCCTGATTTTGATGTCCCAGCCCCAGTCTTTCCTTCTAAGATATGGTTTCTCTTTGGAAATTCTGAAATTTTAATGTCAGGTGATGTCTCCTGCTGATGTTAGTCAACAGGAGAAGGATGCCAACACATCTAGATGGCATGTGGTCATAATTGTTGTTATAAAACAGATGTGAAGATGACCAGTGGATTCTACTCTTTGAGCCATGCGGCTCTGAGGAACATGGTACTATCACACTGTTTTGGTGAGTCCACATGTGAATGCAAATTATTTTCAACTAGCAGTAATCTGTATTTTAGAAGATGGGAACTTTCAAAATAAACATCTGAGCCAGTACCTCTGCACAGTTTAGAAACATGTTCTTTTTTTTTTTTTTTTTTTTTTGTGGGACCCTCACTGGCGGCCGGGGAATGAACCGGCGCTGCAGAGGCTGCGGGCAGCCTCGCAGCCCAGCGCTCAACCGCTGCGCCACCAGGAGAGGCCTTAGAAACATGTTCTTAAGCTACACATTTTATAAGAGATGAGAGAGAGATTAAATAACAGGTGTAATAAAAACCTTAATGACTCAGATCTATTAAAGGATGAGATGGATGGGCTCATGTATTACTGAGGCTTGTCATGTTTGACCCATTCCCAGAGCATCCCTGAGCTCTTTCGCCTTGCCTGAGACCCAGGTCAGCCTCCCTGCCCTGGCCTCACAGTGTGGTGTGACCCCTCAGTACTGGTGTCCCACCTGCCCTGCTTTGGGCCACCAGTACATAGATAGCAGGTAAGGAATTTGACCAAAAGAAGTCCTGTCATCAACCACGAAGTCAACTACCAGGTGTTTGTTGAGTGCATATTTTGTACCTGGAAGTGCCTAACCTGAAATAGCTGGGCACCAGGTGCTAGGACTGAGGACTAGGTGAGTGATAGTTGTGCTACTTAATGCCTCAAGTTTGTGCTCCTTTTGAGCTCACCAAGAAGTTTGGAATGTATGGACTTCCCTTTGAGCCCCATAATTACCCAATGACATAGACACTATTGTTTCCCATTTTCCAGTTAAGAAGTTTAAAGGGGTTTCGTGCACCTAGGATTAGAGGATTATCAGCAGAATGTGACCTCCCTGTTTCTGCCTACCTGTTTCCTGCCCTAAAACTGGACGGTCCCTCGGGCTTCCTATTTCATTGCTCTATGTATGAAGGGGTTATTCAGAGTCAACAAATGCCATCCTACTGAGAGGAGGAGAGCTCAATGTGCAGCCCCAGTTACCCTTCCATAAATTTTCTTTGTGTCACTGAACCAAAGACTTCCCCTGCCCCTGTATTGAGATGGGTGCCTGTTTGTTTTGAGGGGAGGTGTAAGTTGGCTCAAAGTGAACTGGATCCTGACAGTATATGTTTGGATCACATAAAAGAAGGGTTTGGACAAATTTACTGCTGAATAGTTTAAGCCTGATGTCATTAAATATCAGACTCACTCTCTCCTGGGAGGCTGCCTGCTGCTCTGCTAGGAGCTGCAGCCCACATCTGTGGTTGACTACAGGATTGTCACACTCTTCTTTCTCAGGGCTTCCCAGATGTGCCACACTGATGCTGCATCAGGCTGCTCACATGAACCCTGCCCAGTAGTGGCAGGCACCTCATATTAGCTGAATTAGGTATCAGCTAAAGAGTCTCAGTGCATACGAGAATGTCATCCTGACCCCAAGGCTTGTGGTGTAAGAGGAGACCATAGAAGTTGTGGAACCATCTTTGGGCCCATTGAGCGCATAAACGATATAGTTCTTCTCTGAGAGGCAGTCGTGCCCAAGGGAACACTGAAGGGTATGTTGAGTCATGAGATGCAGTGTTTCCATCTCCTTCGTGACAGCCCCAGCCGTGTACACCATCATGGCCACTCAAGGATCTCACATTACATGAAGAGTATGAAGACTGGACCTTCACCCAGCCCATAAGCTATGGCAGGGAACTACCATTTTGGGCACACTCCAATGTGCCAACCCCCCAGGCTGTTATTGGCCAAGATGAGGTGGGTCCCATAAAGAAACCAGAATCAATGCTTTTGGAATTTGCTCACATCTCACAGTGACAAAGGGTGTTTCAGGGCTACAAACTCAGATTTGTGGCCATTTTATCCTCAGCCTGATCAAAAATTGCATTATGGTGAGCTGTGTAAGTTGTAAGCTCTTTCTAAGCTACTGCCACATAGCTGGGCCACTTTAGCTGTCAAAAAAATGTCCATCATCTTCGGCCAGGGTTGGTCATGAATTATGCAAGCTCGGATTTACGTGAGGTCTTCAGGGATGCAGGCTTGCATTGAATACCACTGCCTTAAGTTTAAAATAGACCAGATCAGGTGGAACTCTCCCTGTTCCAGTGGCCAAGCGCACTGCAGAGAGGTTGTTATCAGCACTCACTCCTGCAGTCACTCTCTGGCACCTGGCTCCAGATTCAGACTGATGACCGGATCATCTGGCTGTCAGAGAGAATTAGAGTGAATGACAAACTTTACTTCTCTTTTCTGCTAACTAGACTCTGAATGTCAGAGTTGGGGAAGGGACCTCAGAGGAAAACTTGCAAAAAAGAAATAAGACAAATAACACCAGCACATCTCTGAAATCAACTAGTAGCAACATAAAATCAAGGCAGTAAATTTGGAACCTTTTAAGCGAGAGAGAACAAATTCAGAGGCTGGTGAGGCCAGGCAGGTGATGGAGTGGAGCAAAGCAGCGCCAGATGTGAGGCTCCAGGGAGTGGTAGGGACCACAGAAAAGTGGGGTAGCCCCTATTCAGCTCCAGTGAGTGGGCCATACTCAGTGCTGCCAAGTCTTATAAGCTGAAAATCCATACAAACTAAATGGAAAAATGTAAACTACTTGAGAACGAATAAATCTGATTCTGGATTTGGTTAGTTGGTGTGGTTTGCAGCCTCTGATGCAGAGGCTAATCGGATTTTCCCAGGCCTGAGCGGTGGGCACACTGGGTAGTGTCAGTCTGGTTCCATGTGGGCAGTCACCTTCCTGGCCTCGTGGCCTCATGGTGGCAGAGATGCAGTGGGGCATTTCTGGAGTTGCTCCCTCTCTTTGCTCCCCATGTGACTCAAGCAAGTTCATGGAACTACCACCATCTCCTTTCTGCTCTGCAAAATGGAAGCAATAACATCTGCTTCCTAGTGCTGTTGTGACAAGCCAATGAGACAAGGGCTAGAAAGTCACTTTCTAAACACTGCTGGGGCCAGAAGATGAATGTCATTTCTGAGAATGTGTCAGATAGCAATTTGCTGGACTTTTCCTTCCTAGAATGTTTGCTTCTAAGGCCTCTCAGTTTCTTTGTTTGGGACTGATGTCATCCACACGAGATAAATGACAGATACTGGTTTGTCTATTCTTGGAGGAGGGAGTAGGCGCTGGAAGGGACAGCAATGATGTCTGTGTGCTATTGAGTTAAAGATGTGGGCACAAGTGGAGCCAGCACCTGTGTTCATGGCACAAGGCTGGTCCTGCTACTCAGAGTAGCCTGCCAGTCTGCTCATCATGTTTGGAGAAGCAACACTTTCCCCCTTCCTTTAATGGTGCCATCGGCAGTATTTCTCCCTGACATTTATATTACACACAGTTCATGTGTGGCCTGCTGTGCCAATTGCATGAGGAATACTAACACATTCACTGTGCCCACAATACAGACACATTCCATTACTTAATTTTGTTTAAAAAATAACACACTATTTCTGTTAATAGTCACAAGTGCCTATAATTTGTCCATTTTAGGGCATTTTTGAAGTTCCTAGACAATTAAAGTCACTTAGAGACACTACTTTTCCTAAAAAAGAATTACCTAGCCCACCAATTCCTCTGAATACATCACCTAATTTGCATTATTCCTTGGTTAAATATAGTATTTGCATGCATAAAGAATAATCTTTGAATATGAAAAGGAATTTTATGATATTGCAATATATTGAGCTCTTTGGAGGAAAGATATTATGTAAATCTCAAAATTAAATATTAAAACAATATTACACTGCTGCCTGTAAAAATTTAGAGTGGTAAGATCCATATGCTAAAACTAGTTCATTTTTAAGGGCTGGTCTCATTGGAAATTAGCAGACAAAATTTGCGCCAGATCAGAGAAAAGATTGAGTCAGAACTTTAAAAAGACTTGAATGACTTTAAAGTAAACTTTTATTGAAGTCAATAAAAAAAAGGTTTTTTTAAGAAAAGTTGAGTAAATGAAATTTTCACTGTTCTTAATTCAATTTCATAGTTCATTTCATTGCTTTCTTCTCATTGTTAATTTGAGAAAGCTTGTTTTTATTGTTTCTTAAACTCTGGCATTGAGAGAAGGAACTTTTGAATGACCTTAGAAAAGGTTCTGGACATTCGTAGATAGCGGTATGTTGTCTGTTGAGCTGAGTCTTGGCTTTCACCCCTGACAGCCCCGGGGTTCTCCACCAGATGGCGAGCTCTGTAGAAAATCATTTGCTCACTGCCCCAGCTTCATGAGGAGGGGACCACACAGCACTGGGCACAGAAAACTCTGGTAAATAATTGCTAGCTTCCTTTCATCACTATACATGAGTAAGTATATTAATGTGTGGCTGTGTGGTGACCAGAATATGTCCTACGGGGATACAGGTAGCCAACTGATCCCTGCAGGTGACATCAGGGGACCAGATACTTTCCAGATCCTAGAAGGAAAACTTAACGGAAGATCTTATATAGATGCTCTAAGCCTGCATCTGCTCCTAGGAACACTGTGAGATGTAACCACAGTCAAAGGGGGTTGTTTAAGCACTTCCACTTTGGAAATGTGTTTGTTCATTCAATAGTTTTGTGACTGCTTTCCGTGTGCTGACTTGGTTCCTGCTGCTAGGGACTTCCATTCATTTACTTACTCAGCAAATACTTATTAAGGCCTTCTGTGTGTCTTGCACTGATGCAGGCACCAGGATACAGGAGCAAACAACACAAACAAAACTTAGAGCCTGTGAAGCATCCCTTCTGGTCCACAGCACTCCCTGACACTGGGGTCAGAGGTCCAGGAAAGTCACATAGGAACAGGTGTCTAGCTGGGAAGCCCTCAGCTGGGCTATTTGGCACCATAACCTGCTGGGGTGCCAATGCTTAGTTTCCAAAGTTAGGATGTATTTCAGTCTCCTTATTGTTATACATGGCAGTGTAGAATTCTATTATTCACTAACTGGCCAACTGGAAATTCTCACAGACAGCTATCACCTGCTGGGTCACGTGGTGGTGGTTATAGGAATTCTCCCTGTTCCCACTCCTGCATAGTGACCAGTGATGCTGCTAACAGCTCGAGATCAGTTGAGAATGTTGCACTTGGTGTTGCTGCAAGGATGACTAGAGGGCCCCCATGGAACCTGGGGGGCTCGTTTTACCCCATCTGGGTCAGTACTGCAAGTACATGGTATGCTACATGAAAATGGGTATACTGGCTGTGCGATTGTTCGAAGTGCAAATAAGATTGTCATAACTGTCCTTGAAGAGGAAACTTCTGGTTGGATTGTAAGCTATTTGTTGTTCATCTTGAGACCTTGGTAAGGCAGAGGGGAGGAGGGAGGCCTGGTGATGTGACCACTCCACAGTCCTCTGGCATGTCAGCCCCATGAGCCAACTGTAATCTGGAGAGCATGCCCTGGCTCCCCCTTATTGGTCATGGTCCCCCAGGGTCTAGTGAAATAATAGCATTCAATAACTGTCCATTGAATGAATTAACAAATTAGCTAGTAAAAGTGTGAATGAATGCCTATGTTTTTCTTAAACTAATAGCCCTAACACACGGCATGGTTCTCCCTCTCATTGCATCTTCCTTCCTTGAGCTTCTTTGGGAGGGCTGCTATGAATGGACTAAAACCCCTACATTGCCCCAGATGCCAGTGAGATCTGACACCTCCCTCCCAGAACACTGCCTTGAGGGTCAGGTTCTGCCAGGGCCCAGGCTTCTCATCTCCCTGGGCAGGACCCAGCTGCCTGAGCATGCGCGGCAGGGTGCCGGGATGGCATTCCAGAGCTGTTGTCTGTCCACCTGCACGCCAGCTCCGCGCCTATCATTTTCACAGCGCCATCCATGTTAAACAGGCAGGAGCACCGGGGGTTTTTGAATGCAGCAATTAACAAAACAGTAATCAAGCTAAGTGTTTAATTTCAGAAAATTAACATCTTCTCTGAGCGGATGTGAAAGATGAGGGAAAAAGGCACGTTAAATGTTCTGGGTAAATAAAGGCAACTCTGACCACAAATATTTTCCAGAGCAAGGAAGACTCTTTGCCCACCCCCCAGTCTCAGGGATCAGTTTTCTTCTGGGAGTGAGCTGCAGGGCAACATTAGCTATAGAATTGGGCCATTGATTTTAAATGTATGTGTTTTTCTTTTCTTTCTTTCTGGTTTGTTTGTTTGTTTGTTTGTTTTGTTTTGTTTTTTTAAGGGACAGAGCAAATGCTTTATCTCTCCAGAAAAACTCAGAGGCGCTTAAGTCCATTCATGACCTCTGTGAGTCATTTATGGTCCATTCAAGGCCCATAGAAAATCCTGTGTGTGTTTTGTCCTTGTGACACATACCCTGAACTCTACCAACTGTAAGGATGAAGAAAAGAGTCTTTGATTGTGCATTAGTCTTTCAGATTCATAGGCCATATTTCTCCTAATAGACCAAGG
The DNA here is from genome assembly GCF_964194135.1 of Talpa europaea. Taxonomy (NCBI): domain Eukaryota; kingdom Metazoa; phylum Chordata; class Mammalia; order Eulipotyphla; family Talpidae; genus Talpa; species Talpa europaea. The sequence goes on from NC_140070.1 coordinate 46,861,421, forward strand.
ACTCCCAAGGGGAAATACCAGTTCTCACCACCCCAGTGACCCCTGCACCTCAGCAAGGTGTGCTCTTTTTGGGTATGTCATATCTGGCCTTACATCATGTTCACATTCTGGTGGTACCTCTTAAACCAATGGGTTGACGCTTATTTGCAGGAACAGTTTGCATGTGGATATGCAGGGGTCTGGTGTTAGTTAGTCTGATGGCCTGGAAGGGAGAGGGTTCAGCACAGAGGACTGGGAGGGCCACAAAGGTGACCTTGCAGGAGGGACTCAGTGAAGCTTGAGCACAGCCAATAGCCCTGAGGCTTGGTGACAAGGTGTCCCACCTCATCAGGAGGGCAGGGCTCTCAGGGGTGGCTGTGAGCCGGGTACACCCTGAGGGAGCCCAAGGGAACTGTTTTCTCCCAGATTCAGAAGTCCTCAGGGTGGGTGTGGAAATTGGCTTAGTGTGCAGCTTTCCTGAGGATGTCTTGCAAACAACTGACATGGAGAATGAAGAAATCAAAGCAGCAGAATGAACCAATGGTTTGCTAATAGAGAGACGTCATCCCAGGGGCTCCCCGAAGTGTTCCAGGGATGGTGTCAAAGAGTGGTGTGTTCAATTTTGTCCGTGTGTGATGTGTAGAGATTTGGAATACCCAAATAAAGGTATTATTTATGCAGTTGGCTATCCAGGCTCCTGTTTTCTCTGTGAGATGGGAAATAAGCTGACTGCTGAGAATGAAGTGAGTAGTACTAGGGTAGAACTTCTGAGGAGAGGAGAAAAGGTTTGGCAGTGCCATTACAAAGAACAGGAGAAGGTACTGACCAGAGAAATTGAAGATTTCGAGAAGTGTTGAGAACTCATTTTGTGGTCAGTGGTCGTGTATTTACAAAGCTGCCCCTTTGTCCTGTCATGTGGCTTTCTCGGCTGTGCATGGCTGCTCGGGAGCAGACCCTCCAGAGGTTGTGGATCCGGCTCCAAATAAGTTTTGCTGGCTGAATCTTATGAAAGGATAAAGGCAATGCCTGCCTGTGGGGAAAGGGAGTAATGTCAATTATATTATTGCTAAGTTGGATAATGAGGGATATAAATAAAGGAGAAGGCTGATGCACTGAGTGGAAAGTATAGATGAGGCTGGTGAGAATTGCAGGAATCTCATCCAAGGAAGCCGTGAGAAAGCACAGTACTTGAATCTGTGGCTTTGGAAACAGAGTGACTTCCGGTGAAGCAAAGTTCAAGTGGAAATAGACATGGAAGAGTTGTGGGGTTCAGGGCATGGAGATGCACTATTCAAGTGGACGTGGAAGTCATCTGCAGGAGGGCAGGACTCAGGCAGAGAAGAGGCGGATGGAAGCCCTAGTGGTCAGTGAGTTATGCACAGGGGAGTCATGGTGGTGGGGGAGGGAAACATGGTAACCCCACAATTGGGGAGCAGAAGACTTGAGTAGCATTTTTACTAGTGATACAGAAGATGGAGAGTTATGATGTAAGAGAGGTGATGGCAGCAAGGACACGGCCCACTTCTTGACCCAGAGTAGTGCCAGGAGGAAAATCTTCAACCTCCATGCTTGAGAGGGCTGCAGGGCAGAGGGTCCTCCAGGGAGAGTTGCGTGGAGAGTTGCTCTGGGAAGGGGTGGTGGGGCCTGGGGAAGAGGTGGAATTGGGGAGTTTAATGAGCAGTGTTTTTAGAAGGCCCAAGGTAGGGATGTGCTAGGTGGTTGAGGAGGAAGTCAGGGTCAAGGAGGAGGAGGCCAGAATTTTGTGGGGTTGATGGCGAAAGGAGGGGCCCATAGGTGGGCACTACGGGATGCAAACCTGCCTGCAGAAAGAGGGGCTCTGGGCCCTACGGCCAGGAGACTTTGATCTCCAGGCCCAGGACTATGGACTATCACAGTATCTGTTCCGCCCACTTTTGGTGGCAGTGTGTCAGGGTTAGGGTAGTGGTGTGGGTCCCCTGGCTGTGGTGTTTGCCCTGCTTTATGCGTGTGGGTGAAAATAAGAGTGTAACAGGCACACCATGCCTTGCTGGGCCTTATTTGCCAGCTCCTGTGGCCTGTCCATTGCTGGTGTATCTGGGTAACTGCCTTCTGTGATCAGACAGTCTGCAAACCACAGCCATGGCTCCTGTCCCACGCCCACACCAGGAAGGCTGACAGGCCTTCAGGAGGTGGAGCTGAGCCACGTGCCCCAGCTGCCTCTGGAGTCCTGCTGGGTCTGTCCTCTGCCACCTCCACAGCCACCCCAGGGAGCCTGCCAGGGACAGGCACTATGACAAGTGCCCTATACACACGCCTCCCTCAGCCTTCCACTGCCTCGCGGCCACATTGTGCAGCTTTGTTCTCCTTCCCCGAGTAAATGGCTGTTTCTTGGTGCACTGCTGCTTACCCCAGCAGGGAGGAAGGGAGGGGTTTGACCCAAGAGGCAGAGGTGCCCTAGTGTTGCACTGGTCTGGATACCTTCTCCTCCTGGCACAGGACTCTGCACACTCTCACTCTGTGGGGTCTCCTGCTCTCCTCCTCAGGGATTCCGGAGGGCAGTACCCATCCAGCAGTGACATGACCCTGGCTGTCCCCTCGTATACTGGGCACTTTCAAAAGGGGTTGTGAAAATGCTGGGGGCATGTGAGTGTCGGGGAGAGGGAGAAGGACAGGGGGCTGGGCTGTTCCTTGCTCTGCGCCAGCCTGCTGGGGACCCAGGGAGACCCGTCCCTCTCTTGCCCTCTTCGCTAACCCATAAATTGTAAAAGTTGACAGAAACTGAATAACCTTAGCTGTCCTTTAAAGTTTAACATTCTGATTTCTAGACACATTATTTTCAAACTTGAGTGTGCTTCAGTATACCGTGGAGGGCTTCTTAAAACTCAGCTGACTGTCTTCACTCCCCCCCATTTCTGCTTCAGTAGAGTGGGCTCAAATTTGTGCTTCTCTCACCAGTTCCTAGGTCATGCTGATTCAGGAGCCTATTTTGAGAACTACGAGGTAGGTGATCCCAATAAAGAATCCCCCCACACTGGAAACCACATCTGAGAGTAACCTCCACCCCAACTTGGAAGCAAACCTTTAGTGATGGACACATGAAGAAGGCACCTGTCTGAGGTGTGGGACTGGCTCAGCCACCCAGTCCCGGAGCCTTCATTTTGTCCCCCACTCATGTTTCTTTGAGCCCATGACCGGATTCAGTCACGTCCACAAAAGCACCCGACCAATGCAGCCCACCCAAGAAAGTCCTCTGTTGCCAGATGACTGGAAGGTAGAGAGGAAGCCTGAAGGGGTGTCAAGGTCATCTCAAGGCACAGCCTGGAGCAAAAGTGAAGGAACCAGTGTCCACAATAGGGGAAAACAATTAGAAAAATAATTAATTCTGCTTTTGTATTCATACCCAGTCTCCAAGCTAATTGCTTATTTGTTTAATCTACTTTGACCAGAAGTGTTACCGCACCAAAAATATTTAATGAGTCAGGCTTCCTAATGTAAAATTCAAGCATGTTTGTGCAATGAAATGAGTTTTCATCAACAGAGGGAGAACCTGTCTAAACAGTACCTAACTCGACAAAGTTATCTTCTAGAATAGAAGTGTCAGAGGAAACACAGTTCATCCTTGCACTGTTCATCATTTGCACAGTTCATCAGTGTGCAAATTGTTCTTCTTTGGCATCAGAACTAATGTGGCCCTAAAGTCCTTAGCTGACAGTTAAACACAGACTTTGGTTTTTTTCTAAGGATGTTGTTTCATACATGGAAAGTGAAAGCCGTCTCCCCTACTTCTCACACCTCCTCACCCACACCCTTGAGGAACTCACACAATCTAATCTGAGGCCCCAAGGGGACTTCTGAGGCTGCCCAGCATATTTGGATCTCCTTGTGATCCCTTCAGAGTCTGGGTTGGTGAGGTCAGGTTCTTGGGCTCCCACTTCAGAGTGACACTTCATGCTTCAAGGAAAATTTTATTTAGAAAAACATTTCCACAATTTATAAAAAAGAGAACTCAGAAAACCACTAACTTAAGTGTAACATTTCAGCTGAAACATCCCAGTGAGACAGGGGTGGCCCGAGCTTCCAGGGTACCTGCCTCTATGGCAAGTAGAAGCCCTCCTGCCCCCACTCCTCTGGGTGCCCCCTCCAAACCTCCCCAGGTAGCAGTGGCAGAATCAACCCTGCCCCCTCCTTTCTCCTTTGAAAACAACTATCCATGTTGGATGCAATGACACATTCTAACACCTTTTATTTCTGATGTCTTTAGGGAAGAGTCTAGAATTATTTGAGGAAGGGCAAACTTTTACTGAATGTCTGTTATGTGCTAGCACAGTAAAAAAAAAAAGAAAAGAAAAAGGTGAAAAAAAATTATTTCTGCCCTAAAGAGTTTCATTCCAGTGATGGAGAGCAGAGATGAGCCCTTGGAAAGTTAGATCACAGTGTACTGTGTCCCCAGGTGGTGATTACAGTCCACTGAGAGTTATTAAAAATAAGGGCTTTGAGTTGGGAGGAGATGTCACGGGAAAACCATCTTTCTTCTGGAGAATTTATCACACCAGCCTCTGGGGAACCCCAATGTTAGCCCTCTCCTTTTTCAAGCCCATATTTACCCATTGCCTTTACCCTGACTTGGTTGACGTGTTTATTTATCTTCTCAAAGATATTTATCAAATAAATACCCAAGGTTGTCACTGCATGGGGGTTTCCGCATTTACCTTGGAGAACTGTGCCCAGGAATTGATTTACATATGCAAACAGTGGTGGACCCAGAAGGAGACTTTGGGGTAATTGACAAGTCCTCTGACCTGGCAACTGGAAAGTTGTAAAGGAGCAATGGGTCGCACAGCAATGGGTCCTAGAAATATTTAAAAGGCTCGTAACTTAAGGATTAATTTTTCCTGTTACACAGTTGAATAATTTGAGGTCTAAAGAAGTTACATATACTGAACCCTAAATCATAGTCAACAGATGGCAGACCTGGAGTGGGAACCCACCTCTCTGCAGCATCTCCAGAGCCCCTCCTTATCTCTGCTAAGTCCTACTGTCCTGGCAAGGACTCCAGGCTCCCTCCCTTTCCTTACCCTACATTTCTTGCCTAACAATTGGGGTCTACAGTATTGATTGCATCTTTTGCTAGTCCCAAGCTGATTTGGATGGGAAATGCTCTTCTAGAAAGAATAGAGGAAAGAGGTTAGCATTACCATAAGATCCCAGAGACCCACATAGATCCTTGAGAATGAATATTCTTAGCAGCATAATTCATTATAGCTAAAATGTGGAAACAATCCAGATATCCACCAACAGATGAATATTTGTCTTAGAATAAGCAATGCAGTGGATGGTAGATGTGGTCACTAAACCCCAGATGCACACTCTTCAGGGTGGGGCAGCCCTGTCACTGTGAGGGGTCATTGTGAGGACCTCAACCTGCAAACCATATGGAAGAGTCCAAGGAAAGCTCCTGACCCTGCCCAATGTGAGTTGTTGTGAGGGAAGCAGATGGGCTTCCCTTTCTATGGACCTCCTTGGAAAGTTCAGCTCTGAAAGTCCTCCTAACTGGGGAGACCATTTGTCTTCCAGGAGACTTGCTAGGGCTGCTACCTGAGCTGAGCTAGGAAGGACTGAGGTGTGACTTGCACCCTGGCTTCCAGGGCAGAAGAAAGGTATCCTCAGAGCAAGGTTGTCCTGGTGTGATTTCTACCCAGAGAGCTAACATGTACCCCTTAGGTGAGATTTGTTTAACTCTGAAATGCAAGTTACATATTTTTATAAGCACTTCAAACATTTTACTCCAATAGATTCCACTTAGTTTTGAATGTGTGTTGTGTTATTGTTTTCCTTAATAATATGTGTAAATATTTTTGATGCTTTAAATAAAATACTTTAATATAGTAAATTGTTATAGCATTTATTACATCCCAAAGTGGATTATGGTTAAAAATGTTGAGAAAACTGTTTTGACACAAAAATCAATTAAGGTTTTAGGAGATAATTTTTAATAAGCAAAGATAATGCATTAGAACTTAGTAATTGTCCTAGGGCAAAAGCATCAACTCATTCCTCACATTTTGAAATTTGAGAAGCTTAATTGTTGAGGGAGAACACCCTTATTGAACAAAGAAAATAAAATAAGAAGAAACCTTTGAACATGACTAAGTAAATGACTAAATTTAAGTGTCAAGGAATGTCTTAAACTAACATTGCATGGTCAGCTGAACCTAAGATGGGACAGCGAGGCTGCTCCAGGGTCCAGATTTGGGGTGCTCCCTTCTGGGGTAGATTCCCATCATCGTCCCAGAACCAGCCTGAGTCTCACAGGATTGCAGGCCCCACAATATCCTTTGGAGATCTGCTTATAAGCTGAGGGCTGGCTGGTGGTTGTCCAGGCCTCATCCCCGATGTCATTGGTAGTGACCTGTGACCAGCTTGGGCCGACGTGCGTCCCATGTCACTGATGAGTTCTTTCATAACTTGCAGCTGGGTTCTCATGTCCCTGTAATTTATCCACATCTCATTTGTCAGTTCAGGCAGGAACATTCTGTACACCTTCTTTGCTGTGTGTGATATACTATCTTGAATCTGTCTGCTTCAAAAGCAATTTGGGAGTAAGAGCTCCCCAAAGTCTTCCTTGGCAAAAACAGAGACAAAGGACTCACTCAGCCTGCTGCTGTGTTTTCTCCATCCAGGAGCCCCTTGACCAATGAAGGGACAACCTTTCTGCTTCTGACACTTTTAAAGGGTCTCTCAACCATCTACGACCTGCAGATGGTCGTGGTTCTGATTCCCTTCAAACCTGAGCTGATTTTTCCTAGGTGCCCACTAGGACATTTTTCCCTTTCCCACTCCCCTCTGCATTCCAGAACCTGTGGGATCAGCTTCTTTACTCTGCTGAGAAGTGGATGGTACTTTTCATTGGGATTTTTAATTATTCCTCTTTAAGACAGATACATCTTTCCTGAACCTTCAGTACCTTCTTTCCAAATAGTCCCCAAATTAATTCTGGTGATTAGGGCAGGGCCTGGCACCATGTTTGGCAAAGATATTGAATTTGTAGTAATGGCTTCTTGGGGATTAGAGGCAAAGAAAAGAACCAAGCCCATCAAAATTCTCAGGCAGAATCAGAACATGTGATGCTTCAGCTCCTGAGGTAGCAGGATCCCAAAAACCTGGATGGCTCAGACATATTAACAACATGTAAGTTATGTTTCCACACAGTCTGAAGGACAGCCCGAGCTGCACAGTGGTTGGGAGGTGGGAAAGCAAGGTTATTGGGAGCCATTCACCACCTTTCAGGTGGACCCATTGGGGCGCCCCAGGGATCTGGAATGACTCTGAAAAATGGCCTCACCCTCGTGCATGCTCCACACAGTGCACATGACGTCTTGGGAAAGGTGATCATGAGCTTCTACACCATTACCCGTCCAACCTGTTCCTAAATCTGCCCTCAGTTCTTTTGCTCATCTCCCATGACTTAGCCGCAGCTTTCCTCCGCTGGGCCCATCCCGGGAATGCTTTGTCACCCCTTGATTCCTAGGATCACACACTCTCCTGATTCCACCTTGTTGCTTTTCTTTCTCAGGCTCCTTTGTTGTTTTCCCTCATTAAATCTTAGGATATATATTCCATTCTCCTCTTTCTCTTGGAAATCTCTGTCACTTCTGCTCTTTCCAGTGTCCTTGAAACACTGATGAGTCCAAACTTTTATCTCCAGTCTGGACTCTTCTCCACCCATTTGCCTACTCAGCATCTACTCCTGGACATCCTGGACCTACCACGGCCCAAGTAGAGTGCCCGGTTCTTTCTCCCAAACTGCTTCCTGTTTCTTCTCTGATCTCAGTGGTTAGTGACAGCCCCCCTTTTCTAGTTCCTGGATCAGAAATCTCGGAGTCATTTTGATGCCTCTGTTTCTTCCATATCCCACACCCATTGAGCTAGTCTAAATTATTCAGAACCTGACCACTTCACTCCCACCACCTGTGCTGCTCCCAGCCAGGTCCAAGAAAGATGCTCTTGCAGCTGGATTGTTGCAGTGTTGTTCGCATAGGTTTTCTGCTTTTGCAGGGCCCCCTGCATTTTATTTGCAATGCATCGCAACTCTTAACATGAAAATCAAATTCTGTCACTCCCCTGTTGCCACCCCTCCCTGGCTCCGTGGCTCACTCAGGGAGGAAGCCAGTGTCCTGTGTGTCCCTGAGGGCTCTGCCACTTGTGCCCTCATCTTTACTCCAGTTCCACTTACTTTTTGCTCTTCCCCTGAAATGCCAGGCTGCTCTCCAATCAGAACCTTAGCCCTGGCTGTTCCTTCTCTTTCCTTCTCACTGCTCTTTTCAAGAAAGAGCAGTGCTCTCCTTCAGTGCTGCGCTCCTGCACCCGCTTCTCAGGGCAGGCCTCCCGACCACACGATGCCCATGTACCTTCTCCTGACCAGCCTCCTCCACTTTGGCATTCCGGATCCCTTCTCCTCTGCTCTTTGCCCCATCATACTTAATATTTTTACCATGCCTTATGATTGATATGTTTATGATGAATCTAGAGTCTAGTCTCTGAATCTCTGCACTCTAAGCTTTATGAAGTCAGGAGACTTTATTTTGTCCACTCTGGTATCTCTCAAACCTAAAATGGTGAGTGGCATATGGCAAATGCTCACTGGATATTTGCATAATTAATTAATTAACTAATTATTTTATGAACCTGACTATAATATTAAGCTATATTAATATTAAGGAAGATAAGATGCATTTGATGGTTGAATCAGTATCAAAAATCATTTCAACTTACTAGATTAATAACCAAATTTAACACCACAATGGTAAAGTGATATATTTAAATCCCTGTAGTCAAAATCAAAAGTCAGGTCTACAGACCAAAGATGAGGAGTTTACCAGGAGAAAACCTAAAGGGTATTTTGGACCGCAACTTCAGAATCAAACAGCAGGGACATGTTTTTGATCCAAAGGCTAATGGTCACATGAATAGATGTATAGTACACAGATCAGAGTCGATGTTAATTTAACTTGAACCTTTGCTTCTCAAATAGCACTGAGAGAATTGGGTTCAACTCTGGGTCTCACACTTTAGGAGGGATTTAGAAAACATGAACCCTGTTCAGAAAAGAGCCACCTCAGGTGGCAGCAAGTCTCAGAGAAATGTTTATAATATAGAGCCATTCTTTTCAGTGGGAAAAACTCAGGGGAGACCTAACTAGTTTCTTTAGCTATTTGACAAACCATTCTGTGGAAGAGGGAGCATTCCATATTACTTCAGTTAGCAGAACTGCGACCAGCGGGAAGAAGACAAATCTCAGAGGAGGAGGAGAAAGACATGCACTTGCTGAGAGTTACCCACATTTGGAGCAACCCCCAGAGGCAATGAGTCTCCCACCCTTGGGCCCAGCGCAGATCAGGGCAAAGAGCATTTGGCAGGGAAATTGTAGGGAGATTGTCCACCACTCACGAAGTAGACATCAAGGTTAGATGTGCCATAAAATTAACTAGGGAATTGAGATGGAAGCCAGAGGCGGGAGAGTCCTCAGACCACAGTGAGGTCTCATCTCTCTGAATGAAGAGGGAAGGAAGGAGGAAGGAGTAGGAACAGTCTTAATCTGCCACAAGCATTGGGTCAGTCCAGTGGGGAGGCCGCGTCTGAGCTGAAGTTGCCCATCAGAGGTGTCAGAAATGGGTCTGCCACAGTGTCCTCGCCACTCTTGGTCATTGACTGTGAGGGCCTGTGGGAAGTGGGACTCTGTGTGATGGTGGTGACAGACTGCAACTGGGGCCACTTGTCATTTAACATACTCACCATTTTCATGGCTGCAATGAGGTCTCAAATGCAAACCCCACAAAGTTCCAGTGGACACTCTGAGGCTAAGTGCTCTTCAAAACACTTCCCATGTCATGCTCTCTACAGCTTCCATGACTGCAAGCATCCTCAGAATGAGGTCTGTGCATCCCCTTGCCTTTCCAGGGGCCAGCACTTAGTAGGTGCTCCCTGGGAATCCAGGGAGTGGTGGAGAACGCAGCTGCCCTCATGACCCTGTAGTCACGCTCTGTAATTTCAGGTCTTGGAGGGGAATCTGTTAACTTAAAGCAAGGATAGCAAATGTCAGTCAGCTACTGTCCCCAGAGACACCCTTGTAAAGTGGAGTTCACGTGAGGAAACGACCTTCATCACTGCAGAAGTGCCAGGACTAAATGGAACAGCCCCTGAGCAGAGTGCAACTAAAACCTAATCCATTACCCGCCTCCTCCCCTGGAAAGACAACCCTCATTTATTATTTCCAGACTGTTTTCATTTTACTTACACTGTGTGAAAAATGTTGAATTGGGAAATAAATAATGCTATTTCCAAAGAGATTTCGGAAGCACTTCACAGATTTTGGAATTATTGTTTCCAAATATTTGGTTTGTGTATAATTTCTTCATTCATATTTGTGAGCTCTTTATTGAAAATGCCCTCATTTGGAAAACTGTGACAGAAGTCAGGAAGAACTGTGTTGTTGGTCTGTGTTCATGTCTTTTTGAGAGATACTTCCTCTCTTCCTTTCGAAGTGCAGCAAAATCTTACATGCGTTTTCTGAGAAAGATGTTTGCTAGAATGTCCCTTTCTATTGCACATAATTTTGCACTGACCAGTTCTGTTCTGCCACTATTATCCTCGGCCCCAGATTCTTTTCTCTGTGATAACTCAGCCCATTACTGCAAGAATAGGATCCCTTGAACATCTCGAACACCTATTTCTCAAAAAATTTCCCTTGCTCCTCAGAAGCCAGAATTTGCCCAGTTGTCATGGCCTTCCTAGTTGTCTGCAGCTTTCCTAGACCACACTGTTTTCCAGTGAATCCATCTTATGTTTTGGTCAAACCTTTCTCCTCCTTGCCCATGAAAACACCATGTTCATTCCAGCCCCTGCCCTGAACAGGTCCCCTGTCCTAAGTCATCTCCTTTTTCTCACTCTTTTAGCCCAACTCCATTCATTGTGCAAAACCCACAGGCTGTTGTACAAAGCCAGTTCAGCTGATGAGTAAAAAAAGATGGTGTTCAAACCCTGTGGCATTTCTCTCCCTAATTAGCTCTGAAAGATGGCACTTCTCATGTAACCAGGGTTTTGCTCATCTGCCTGTCTCTTGCTCTCTCCACAGCTCCTTCCACTGTTCCCATCATGCACCAGGTCAGTGCAACCATGCGGAGCATTACCTTGTCCTGGCCACAGCCAGAGCAGCCCAATGGAATCATCCTGGACTATGAGATCCGGTACTATGAGAAGGTGAGCCAGCTCTGCCTGTGGGCTTGGAGAAAGTTCTAACGGAGAGAGAAATCTGATGGTAGAGGCCAGAGGTTTTCTGGAAGAGTTCCCCAGGCAAAACCCTCCAAAGTCCAGGCACTGTACCAACTCAGGAGAGGGTTGGTTTGGGAAGGACCCATCCCAGTCTCCCAGTTGTGTGTTTGCTAGGCTAGTGCAGGTGCTACAGAACTGCCAGGTGTCCCTGAACTTTCTGAAGATGTGGTTTTGTAGAGCAGTTGAAATGATTTTGATCATGTACCTCCAATAAAGTTTGTTGACTGATAAGTTGAATCCATGTGCTAATGTGCCAGTATATTTACAGAGGTTTAAAGTACTTATGTGGAAATGTTAAAGAATGAGAGAGAAATTAATAGAAATAGAAATTTGTGTTTATCTTCCTGACTGCTCTTCATCAGCTGCTGTGGGGGGCTACCTCAGGGCACATGCTACCAACAAAAGGGAATTAGGGCTGTGTGGATTAAGTCCCTGATCTATGTGTGGGGGGAGCAAGACCTCCCTCCAACCATAGTGAAATGCAACATTTGCAAAATTCCAGGAAAATATAGTACTTTCTATACTTACCCAACACATTATTTGTAGAAAACAAAGTTCATTCATTTATTTGTTTAGCAAGTATTTGTTGAGTGTTTGTTATTTGGCAGGTGCTAGTCTAGAATGTACTAGTGATCAAGGGACTTACTTTCCAGCAGAAGGAGACTATAAACAAAAAAAATAAGGAAATCATATAATACATCAAAAAATGAGTAGTGCAAAGGAAAAAGAAAAAAACAGATCAGTCAGGGTGAATGAAATCAAAAGATCAAAAGGGTCGGGCTTGGAGGAAGAATAAGTTGCAGTGTTAAATAAGATGGTAAAGGCCAGTGGTAACTGGAGAATATTTGTTCTAAGACCGAGAAGGGATGAAGTTACTATACAGTGGCTATCTGGGAAAAAGAGGCAACAGACTGAAAATCTCAGAAGCAATATCATGACTGGTGATTTAAGGAGCAGGAAGAAGACAGCTTGACAAGAGTGAAATAAACAATGACAAAATTGTAGAACATGAGAGGTAACCAAGGAAAGTGATATGTTGGACCTTAAGAACTTAAGCTTTTCCACTGAGCAGCAAGAGGATCCATAGCAAGTTTAAGACCAACAAACAGACAAAATCTGACTTATGTTTCGAAAGAATCATTCTGGCTGTTTCATGGAAAATAGGCCTACTACATTATAATCCTCTAAAACAAGGATTATGGAAGAATATAGGGGAACCAAATAAGGGATCAGGGAAAAAAAATAATAACAATAATAATAAATTTAAAAAAACTAGCAGGCAACTATAAATCAGAGACATTCTGCAAGGGAGGAGGAGGCAGAGGTGTCAAAACAGGGGAGGGAAAGCACAAGGGACTATGGTGATGGTGCACAGGTGAATTAGTGGTGGGAATTTGATGGGGACTACACCTGAGAGGAGAAATTATACCTTGTACAAAAATGAACAATGATGTAAAATACATGCATATAAATTAAGAAAATTAAAAAATAACACAAGGATGATGATAGCTTGAATCATTGGAGGCAGAGGCTTGGGGAAACAGTGGGTTTCCTGATACATGAAGTAAAGACAGAGTTAAGAGGATTTCCATCAGGTTAGATTTCAGATGTTGGGGATGAGCAGGGGGGATTTGGTCTGACCCACCAGAGGGCATGTATCCACCACTGGTTGAGAGAAGGATCTCTGTGGGTAAAGCATGTTTGGGGTGAGTGTAGGGACAGAAGTTCAGCTCTGAGTCTAAATGCCTCTGAGATAGGCCAGTGGGCATGCAGACTGAGCAGCTGCATGTATATGTGTGGAGCTCAGGAGAGAGGGCTGTGGTGGCGATGTCCTTTTGGAAGTTGTCAGTATGTAGGTGGTATGGAAGCCCTGAGCCTGGGTGGGATCTTCCGGTGAACCAGTGTAAGTAAGGAGAAGATGGAGGACGGAGTCTGCAACCCTCCAAGTGTGGGCAGTGTTGAATAGTGGAACCTGACTACATGGGAAGCTGGAATCTTGTCTTGCTTAACTAACCAGCCAAATTGTCATGGTCAGGTGACTTCACCAGACCAGGTCACAGTTTTTACATTCATAAAATGATAGCAGTTTAGCTTTCTGAAAGTGGTAGGTCAGGCGGGTCACCAATATAGTTCTTGAGAAGATATCCCCTTCAGCCATTAGACCTGAACTTGTAAGGAAAGTGAGGATTTCGGTATTGTTCTAGTCTATTTAGAGAACATTGGGTTTTACAGATAGTTGACTCAGATAATTCAGTGAATTGGTGGTAATTCAAACCATCTGGAGTCATAAGCACCATTATATCCTATCAGCTTCGATTTGAGGGCCTTTATTTACCTGATAAATTTTTTGTCAGTTAATAAATTAAATGTTGACTTTCCAAATGTTTCAGACCAGTATGTTTTTCTTTTTCAGTTTTTAAAATTTTATTTGTATATTTTTACATCTTTGTTCATTTTTTGTACGATATTTCATTTCTACTCTCAGGTGTTGTCGCCATAAAATTACAACCACCAAGAAACCCATGAACTGTCACCATAGACTCTTGTGCTCTTCTCTCCCATTTTGATCCCTCTCCATCCCCATCCCTGCCTGAATGTCTTCAATTTAGAGCCTTCCATAGTGGTTGGACCAGTTTGCATTCCTACCAGCAATGTAAATGGGTTCCTTTTTCTCCACAACCTCCCCAGCATTTGTTGTCTTTAGTTTTATTAATGTGGGTCATTCTTACTGATGTGAGGTGATATTTCACTGTGGTTTTGATTTGCATTTCTCTGATTATAAGGAATGTTGAGCATTTTGCATGTGCCTGTTGGCCATCTGCATTTCCTCTTTGGAGAAGTGTCTTTTTAACTCTTCTGCCCACTTTTTTGACTGGATTCTTTATTTTGGTTTTTTTGAGTTGTGTTAGCTCTTTGTAGATTTTTTGTGATCAGTCCCTTATCAGTTTTGTGGAGTGCACATATTTTCTCCCAACCTCTGGTGTGTCTCTTCATCTTGGTGTCTCTTTTGCAGTACAGAAGCTTTTCAATTTGATGTAGTCCCAGTTGTTTCTTTCCCTTCATTTTATTTGCTTCAGGGGATGAGTCTTTAAAGATGTTTCTAGGGCCTCCCCGGTGGCGCAGCTGATGAGCGCTGGGCTGCAAAGCTGCCCACAGCCTCTGCAGCGCCGGTTCGATTCCCAGCTGCTCCCTGGCCATGGGAGGAGGGTCCCACATGGCGCGCAGACCTCTCCTGCCGCCCGCTGCTCCCCTCAGCAGTGTACTTCGGTCCTTCTGCCTGCTCTGCTCCCCGCTCTGGCTCTGGTGAATTCTCTCATCCTCCTGCGCTTCTGACTGTACCCAGTGCTTGCATAGATAAAATTAAATAAATAAATAAATAAATCTTTAAAAAATAAAAAAAATAAAAATTAAAAAGATGTTTCTGAGACATCTACGTCATGAAGTGTTTTGCCTGTATTTTCTTCCATATATTGTATGGTTTCAGGTCTTACATTCAGGTCTTTTATCCATTTTGAGTTGATCTTTGTGTATGGTGTGAGGTAGTATAGTCTAGTTTCATCCTTTTGCAGCACTATTTATTGAAGCGACTGCCCTTGTTCCAGTGCATGTAGTTTGCTCCTTTGTCATAGATTATTTGTCCATATATGTGTGGCTTTATGTCTGCGCTTTCAGTTCAGTTCCATTGCAGACCAATCTCTTTGGACCAGTTGATCACATGGTTTCATGCCATCACCAAAGTGAACTGAACAGCTCAACTGAACTGAAATGTGTGTATGGCTGTTGTATGGTGTATGCCTGTGATAGCAGTCTCAGCAAGGTTCTACCTATCCTCCCCCTGCCCAACATGAACTTGAGATTTGTAGCTCATCTCAGAAAAAGAATAACAGTTTTTCCCTAGTGTGCCCCTATTGGGCACCAGAGACTTCATAAATTTTGTCTGCTTTCTCCTTCACAATCCAGTATGGTAAATATTAATATCGCTGCTTTGGGTAAAGAAACCAATACCCAAAAAAGTTTCAAAACCAAACAAAACTTGCCTACAGTCACATAGTAGGAAATGAGCCCATAGTCTTTGACCTGCAGCAAGTGGCTGTGCTGGGAAGGGGCTAAATACATAAAAGACCTCCTGCCTTCCTTGGCTGCTGTGCCAACAGCCCTAATTGTTATAGAGCAACCCCGATATTAAACGGGTTCCTGGCTGTGGGTCCTCACCCGCGCGCTTTAAAGGGACTTATGAATACTCTACTACAGACACACGCAAAAGGGTTAATAAAAGGTTTATTTACAAGAGAAAAAGAAATAAGGAAAATATACAACTCAGGGAGAAAATAGGGAAATAAAGTCTTTAATGCGTCCTACCCGATCCGACGACCTGGAAACCCAAAGTCACTCTGCGAGCTGGCCGAGAGCCAAAAATGGAGGCCCCCCCAAAAGCCCACGTGTCTGCCTTTTGTATCCACCTGGCTGCTTAACCCCACCCTCAGGTCCCAGCCACCTTCCCTTTGGTGGTGATGGGATTTGGAGTTCCCAGTGTCTTTGGCTTTGACCTGGGGTGGGGGTGGAGTCCACAAAGCCTATATGGAATTTGCTTTGGGACATCCTTTTCCCCCTAACATAATGACAGACAGAAAGGAAACCATCATGCCCATGTCCCATGACTCCTTGTTCCCAAATCACACTAAAGCTCCTCCACTGCCTTTCCCTTTACATGCAAAACCCTAATTGAAGAACTGTCATTAACCTCAACCTTTGATGCTATGAAGGAAGCTTATTTTCCCATCTCAGGCCATGTTTTCACTTCTCAGTAATTTGTACTAATATTAGCAGATACGCATGCACATGCACTGCCTCAGGCAGTGCTGCACCTCAGTGAAGCATATTATTGTCCCCACTCCAGAGGTTGGAGAGCTTTCCTGGGGAACACAGAAGATTCTCTGCCAAAGCATCGATTGCCTTTCAGTACAGTACTGTAGACCCCTCTTTCCCTTACATGGTGCTGTACTATAGAATTCTTTATATTGTCTTGACCATTTCCAATATGTGTAAAGAAAAGCTATTATCCAGTGAGGATATTTTGAAATAATAACCATGGTGGTAATAATTCATCATATATTGAGTACCTATCAAGTGCCAGATACTCACAGATGTAGTAGCTCTGATCTTTAGAAGAAATAAAAGAGAGATACTTGACCATCAGGTAAAATCAATTTACATATGATAGAAGCAAGCCACAGAAGGTTAAATGACTTACCTTGATCACACAGGCTATAGTGAGGAAGTCACAGAACCAAAACTATAGACATTTTTTTATTTGTCTATATGATGGAATCTTCTGAGCTCAGCATGGGACTGGATGCAATCATCTTCCCAATCATGCTGAAGATCTCAAAATTAGCTTACCCCCCTTGGTCCTCCCCGGTGGCACAGCAGGTTGAGCGCAGCCCTGTGAAGCTCTCCGCAGCCTTTGTAGCACCGGTTCGATTCCCGGCCAGCCAGGGAGAATCCCACATGGTGAGGCAGACCTCTCCTGTCTCACCCGCTGCTCCCCTCAGCAGTGCTTTCAATCCGTCTGACTGTTCTGCTCCCCGTTCTGTCTCTGGTGAATGCTTTCACCCTCCCGCAACTCTGGCCTGTACCCCAGCTCTTGCGTAAATAAAATAAATCTTTAAAAAATTAGCTTACCCCCTAAAATAAGATATTGTATCTTAATTTTAAATCCAAAAGCTTATAACCAGAGTGACATGCCTCCCTTCTCCACGAGGCATGGAGTCCTGGTATTTAGAAGTTGCAAACACAAATCGAATTCCCCCCAGTAGATGTCTAGGATTCAACTCAAAGGAACAAAAGACACTACCCCTCCATCCTGTACTGCTTCTAAACCAGAAGTAGGTGAATCAAATAGTTCACTAGATAGTAAATATTTTAGCTTGTGAGCCATTTACAACTCCTCAGTTCTGCCTTGGCAGCGGCAGGGCAGCCGTAGGAATATGTAAGTAGATAGGCATGGCTGGGTCCAATCTGTTTCTTTTTAAAAAATGGATAATTGGCCATAAACTGTATTTTTTTAACCTCTGAAAACCCTCCCTGGATCTCCTGTTCCACTTCACCCTCTCAGTTCGTGCTTGGGACACCTTTCAATTTCAGCACCGTGAATAGAATCAATGAGGCTTTCGCCTCCTCCAACAGCTCATTAATAGAGAGCTCAGATGCCATTGAGCTGGTGACATTCTCAGAGTCTCATCCATGTTCATCTCCTTCCCCATTTTAATACATTTCCATTCATCATTCTCTCTTGTTTACTGTCTTGTAGCACTTTTCACTCCTGGTGTCAGCGCTTGTAGGCAAACCATGGGAGGAGCATCTCCATCTGCTCTCGGCTGTCTTAATGATTAAGTGTTTAGATGTTTACTTGCTCTTAATATTAACTGTCTGGGCTAGAATGGGCTGGGATAGCCTTGGGAATTCAACCCTTCAAATTTTAGGATCATTTTCTCATATGGAAATTCTTTCAGACCTTTCAGCAATATCTGTGCTTCATCGATTGGGTGAAATAGCAGGATTGAAGTATGCTGTTTCTTCATTCATTTAGCAGCAAGTCATTGAGCACCCAGGGGGTGCAAGCTCTGTGCTACATATTGGGGATGGAGAAACATAGGGAGGGCTGGTCTCTCTTCTCCAAAGATAGAGTTGTAGCCTCTGTCTCCCACATGCTTATAAAGTAATTCATAATTCTCATAATTGACCAAAAAAACCTTGCTCACTGCTCTGACTCATTTGCCTGAAGTTGATTAACGGTTTTGTGGGGAACAAGCACCAGTATTCATTTTAATCACTGGACTTCTTGAAGAATGTGTGGACTATAAAATGACTTTGGGTAAATGTTTGGTCTTCGCAATCCAGATGCCAATACCCCAAAACACATTTTTCAGTAACAGAACTTCCCTTTTTCTCAGCAGAGCACACTTCCATCAGATTCTAGTAAAACCAGAGGTCATCCACTCATCTGGATTTTTATAACAATGGGATTTGTCCTAATCAGCAAGATGATACAGTGATTTTTAAAGGTTTAGATATCAGACCTCTAGTGTGTCAAGATAGGAGTGACCAAAGTTCTCGATGACATTCTTCTAGAGTAGATGGCCTTCTTTATACTGAATTCCCAATTGGCGGTAGGGGTAGTGGTGATCCACCTTCTTTTCAAATAGATCAAATGATGGAAGGGCAGAACCTCCTGGCAGTGTCTCCCGGCAAATGGCTATTCCTTTCATTAGGGTGCACTTGGGCCTCTTATGCATTAGGGTGCACAAGAGCTTCAACTCTTGTTCAAGCTCTCTCTAACCTGCGATCCCTTACAACTGCTACCACATTATTCATCTCTTCCCCCTGTCCAGATATACCCAATTACTTACAGACTCCTGAACTCCTTTAGACCTTGCTTTTGCATGTTTTGTTCTACTCTCATGGGATATTCTATTCAGTTTTCAATCTCCATTTTTGTCCGTGTAGCTACTTCTTTCATTTTTTGTGACTCAACTCATATCAGCCTTTTTCTGAGCCACTCTCACTCTCCTTATCACTCAGGGCTGGGTGACCCTCTGCTGTATCTTCACAGCTCTCTGAGCTACCCTTGGCCAAGTCACTTAATCAACACTGCTATCATCTGGTCCACCCACAGGATTTTGCATCCCTGAGGTGAGGGTCCTTGCCTTGCTATCTGCAGCCCACGTATGGCACAACACATGGGAGCATGTATAAACATGACTACCTGGCCAAATGAATGAATGGGTACACTTCAGGTCATCTGTGCCTTTGCAAAGTAGACATGTACATATTTTCAGGCTGGTAACACCTTATCATTGTACTGTGTTCTTTTATCTGCTCAACTACCCAAGCTTCTCTGGCCTGTGAATGGAGATGTGGCTTGCACATCTCTTGTCATCAGCTTTCCCCTCATTTATCACCATACCTCTTGAATGTTGAACCTTTGCACTCAGAACTGTTACAGTACCCTAGATTAACACATAGACATGGGAACCCCCTCTGATTGATGCAAGAGCTCCAATTTGGATGTAACCATTAGGCTCTAAGATTTATAGTGAGGATGGGGCAGACCCAGATGCTACACTTTTGTTCCTGTACACTTGGGGATAACCCATAATCTCCAATGATGCTCATGCATCTTGAAACCAGGCTGGTATTTATGAGGATGTGGAGGGTGAGGTATAATGATGAAGGACAGCAATGAGGAAACCCCATGAGATAGAACACTGAAGGAAGCCTTCCTAAAAGAGGAGGTCTTAGGCAGTGTAGGTTTAGGGAACCCTGGAAAGAGGCATTTCTGTCTAAGAAAGTAGCCTAAGTGAAGGCCCGGTGGCAAGGGGTATGGTCCCTGAAGGGGCAGCCAAGTGATGATTCAGGAGGATGTGAGAGACTTCATTGTGACGGGGCTAAAAACCTAAATTTAGGAGTTTGGTTTTTTATCTGATAGTAGTTTTAGGGTACATAGAGATCTTTTCTTAGAAAAGAGATGTGGATGCATTAGGGTGGGGGAGAAGGAGTGAAAGAAAAGATAGGTAGTTACACAGAAGTCCCGGCACAAACCGAATGTCCAGGTACAGGAGTGAAGAGAGAAAGCAAGGGCACTTTCACAGCACTGATGATGGGTGAAAGAGCCAGCAGGATGAGAAACACAAGTAATATCTGTGGACACCAGAGGACACTGTGTGCAAGCCACAGGGGCAGGGAAGAAGTTATTAGAGCGTGACAAAGGGGGTAAAGCGGCTGACCTTACGGGGGTGGGAGGGGAGAGCACAGGACCTTCCTCCTACATGCTGGGTAAGGGTGCATCTGGAGGATGGGGAACCAGACAGACATACAGGCCAAGGTGAAAGCAGAAACAGGCATGGGAGGAAATCCAGAGTGTACCCAAAGCCATTTGTCTGAGGACCTGAGTGACCTTAAGGAGTGATCTAGAACCCCCCATTGTGAGAAGTCACCAGGGAGATCTTGGGTGAGGACAGACAAGATCAGGACTTAATAGAAGCAAGACAGATTGTTGCTCTGTTGTTTCTGCTGAGGTCAGAGACTTCACAGGATTTTGCAAAACTGGGTGTGCTTTGTAACTCTACTTCTGAACCCTGTAGGGGGAGATAGAAAATAACTATGAACTCCCAGCCAGGTTTTGAGAACTCAGCCATTTGCTCAGACCCATCTCTTCAGAGCATAAAATCCCAGTGGCTCAGAGATGATTTTCATTCCCTTGCTCCAGGCTAGTCTGTCCCTATTCAGAGTGATCACCTGTGGCTGGTGGCAACTTCTAGCAGATCTGCAGGACCAAGAACTAATGGGCCGGGTACTCCAGGGTAGGAAGGGCTGGGCTGCAGCACTCAGAATCTGCTGCTGATCCCTTTCAAACCCTTGCTTTTTCAGGAACACAATGAGTTCAACTCCTCCATGGCCAGGAGCCAGACTAACACAGCACGAATCGATGGCCTGCGGCCAGGCATGGTATATGTGGTACAGGTGCGCGCTCGCACGGTGGCCGGCTATGGCAAGTTCAGCGGCAAGATGTGCTTCCAGACTCTGACAGATGGTAAGAGGAGAACCAGTGACGTGGCCACTAGACAAGCAGTCAGAGCAGGAGAGGAAACCCACTGCAGCCAAAATGGCAACCTCTGACTGTCTTTGAAATTCCCTTGGAAGGGTTTGGCCCCAATTGGGTCTTGTAGACTTGTCCAGTTCACCAGGCAGGTCATCTGGAAGGGTCTCTGTACCAAATGTATTGAGGACAGCAGGTGTGGTTGTCCAGTGCACAGCAGAGAAAACCACATAAATCTCAGGGTCAAGCACTCTCCTGGCTCTGCACCAGGGCAGAGGGTCCTGTTGTTTGACCCTCACTCCCATTTACTTCTCTGTTCTTGGTGGCTGGGAACAGAGCTCAGAGCTAATGGCATGAGCCAAGGTCTCCAAGAAGGACATGGAGATATAAAATTTGGAGTGAGGCAGTCCTTGCCCCCAGCCTCTCAAAATTTTTGAAGCAGCTTCATATGCGATCTCTAAGAAAGTCCTGCTCAGATGCCTCCAGAGGCCATTGTTTTCTAAGTTGTCCCCAAGAACAAAAGGTCTGTCACTAAGCCAAGCCAAGGTCTTCCACTTTTGGGCTTTATTAATTTCCTGTTATAACAACCTTCCCCTGTCCTCTGAGATCACCTCCTTTAGTAGTTATGAAAATCCAATTTCCCCATTAGGCATGGCTGTGTTTTTCTAGTCATTAGCCTTTTTGCAACAGTGTATGAGTTCATTCTTCTATATCTACTATCCACCTATCTATTTATATGTATGTATTCATTTATGAGCTGTTTCCTGATAGTTCTTGAAATGTCAATCTTTTCCCAGCCTCCCAAATGGACAGTCTTTGATTTTCCCTTTATCATGCATATGATGGAGAAAGCAGTCTGCCTTCACATAAAATTTTATTTTAGGCCAGCACCCTCTGACTAGGCACTTGATAGGGCTTGAGACTTTATACTCACTCATATTTTTTTCAACAATTTTAAAATTCATTAGAACCATTTAAAAATCAGAGGATTTCAGATAAAATCATAATATTTATTTTCTTGTGAAACATTGCAAGCAAAGTCGAAGTTAGGGGGCATTCCAGTGTGAGGATCTGTCCTGCATGTGAGGTATTGCTACCCCCATGAGGTGCCTACCACTGCGTCTGTACCTGGAGGCTTTCATGTGAGCCATCTAGCCCTTGTGGGATTGGGGTTTGTAGCCTGCTTTGAGTTGATTTCAGGTGAATTTTCACTTGTATTTTGAGGATGGTGAGACAAGGTGAAAAGGTGAACCAGTTTATTCAGGTTAATGATGCTGGTGGTCTGGAAAGAATGCAGACTATCTTCTTTCCCTTACGGGCTCCGTAGCCCTCTTTGCACCTCACTTACCACCTAGATTTATGGGCACTTTGGCATCAGGAGGCACACAGGATTAAAAGCCCAAAACTCAAAATGCTCTGAGTACTGGTCTCTTGATAATTCTGCTAGACAAATCAAGAAGTAACAAATTCCTCCCAAGAAGGCTATTCCTTTTACATTTGGCAGTTAAGTTTTGTAAACCCAAGAGGGGCTAGATGTAAGAGAGTTCTGGTAAGAGGCCAAATTCAAGAGTATTTATCTTAATGACGGAGGCTCACACATTGGTAGTAATGATGTTTATGGAGGCTTCAGGACTGTGGTAGCACAAGGGCGAGTCTGAAGGCTGATCAGTGATGGGGGTCACTGGAGACAGGTCCTAGGGGACCCCACCCAGGATCAAGGACCCTGCTCAGGATAGGTGAGTTTCATATAGGCAGTGCCTCTATTGTCTCAGATGACCTTAGCTACAATGTGCTAACCTTTGACAAGCTGCCTAATGTTAAAATTTTTATTATTTTAGAAATTAATCCATTTTCTGCATCATTGTTAATGTTTGGACAAAATTTGATTTCTCCCCTCAAGTGTAGTCCCCATAGTTCTCTCACCACCATAGAACCCGTGATCCATCTCCACGGTCCCTTATGCTCGGTCCTGTTACAAAGCTTCTCCTCCCCCCTCGCCTGCTATAGGCCTCAGACTGTGGTTACTAGCAAGTTTTATCTTTTTTCTGACCCTTTGTCTATTTTTTTTTAAACCATTTATAAAGCAGTGTGCCTACCAAACACTCTCTGTGATTTTTGTGTTCCCCAATGTTTGGATGGCACCTTTCAAGTGTGAGTGGAGAAAGAGACTTTAAAGAATAGACG
The DNA here is from genome assembly GCF_964194135.1 of Talpa europaea. NCBI lineage: Eukaryota > Metazoa > Chordata > Mammalia > Eulipotyphla > Talpidae > Talpa > Talpa europaea. The sequence goes on from NC_140070.1 coordinate 46,884,489, forward strand.
TTGTTCTTAAATCTTCCCACTCTGGAAATCAGTTTTAAAAACTGAAGGTCACATTGCTTCATGAAATTTTTAACTTATAAAGATGTTGTTATGGACTCCTCACTGTGGTTCCTTGTGTTTTTTTTCTTTTTTCAAATTAATTATTTTTGAACACATGTTACACAAAGCTGTCAGCTGAGGGCAACTGAAATCCTACCTCTTTAGTCTTTAATATTGATTTCTAAAGAGTGGGAGGCTTCAAGAATAACATGATTTTCTTAGAAGTCTCGCTGCACCCACAGAGTTGGAAGATGATTCCCAAACATCGGGGTACATAAGATTAGCCTAGGTTTTGGGCAATCATGGGAATACCCTGCTCTTCACCCAGAGATCCTGATTCTGTAGGTCTGAGGAGAGTCACAGATATAGTCATGTTTTACAGTCAAACCAGATAGTTCTGGTGCAGGGCTTGGGACCCTCACTTCGACAAGTAGTCATAAGGGTTGCCAGATACAATACCAGATGGTTGGTTAAAGCTGAGTTTAGATAACGAATAATGTTTTAGCCTCAGCATCTCCCACAAAATATTTGCAGCATGTCATAACTAAAACATTATTCATTGTTTATTTGAAATTCATATTTATTTTTAATTTTTTTCCATTGTCATGATCAGTTTGGCAAAGTGAGTTTCTTTTAATGTTTAGTATATTTTATTTTATATAATTCTTACATCATTTTTCATTTTTGCACAATGTATGCATTCTCATCTTGGTTATATTCACCACACAATTGCACCCCCCTTATTTTGACCCTAATCCCTCCTCTCCTTCCCCCCACCCCCGTAGTGTGTCTCTGGTTCATAGTTGCTTGTTGATTTTGATTTTTTTCTTTGTTACAATTAGTCTTTTTCCTGGTCCCTTATTTGGGTTTTCTAGATTCCTGCTATGAGTGAGACCATACGGTATTTTTCTTTTTCTTTCTGGCTTATTTCGCTGAGCATGATCCCTTCCAGCTCTACCCATGTTGCTGCAAACTGCATGAGTTAATTTTTTTTGATTGCTGAGTAATATTCCATTGTGTATATATACCACCTTTTCTTGATCCAGTCATCTATTGTTGGGCATTTGGGTTGTTTCCATAGCTTGTCTATTGTAAATAGTGCTGCTCTAAACATAGGGGAGTAGGTGCCCTTTTGATTTAATGTTTCTGTGTCCTTTGGGTAAATACCTAGGAGTGGAATTGCTGGATCATGTGGAAGGATCTATCTTTAGTAGACTGAGGAATCTCCACACAGCTTTCCGTAGTGGTTAGACCAGTTTGCACTCAAATTCAGATTTAATTGACTCTCCCATATTTTTATTTGCTACATCTGGCAATCCTAATTATATATATATATATAAATATATATATATATGTATACACACACACATATACACATATATAAATTTACCTATGTATTTTCCATCCTGAACATTAGATAATAGCCTCTTACCTCCAAGTAAAGTAATAACCATAAAATAGTAATAGCCAGCTAAGCCAAACACTTTATAAGGATTAAGGAAAAGAGAGTTAGAATTCAGAGCATCCATGATAGATCAGACATGGAAAATGTCATCATGATTTGATTTCAAAAGGAATTTGTTTTCAACAGACAAGGAGTCAGAGAGACTGAATCCTGTGACCAAGGCCACGAAACTTGCCCATGGTAAAGCCAGGCTTTGGACAAGCTCTGTTCACCTCTGTGACCCATGGGCTTCCAGTTCCCCTGTGTAATACATCATGGTCCTAACTCTGCAGAAATCTTGATCTTGTTTTATTGAGTAAGAGACTCAGAGCACTAGTCTGAGGCATTTCTCAGGCATTTCTTTATCCTTCACAACACCCGGTGCAGAGCTGGCTGGTTGCTGCAGATCCTCTGTACACTGCTGCCTGGTCAATCTGTGGGCTCTGCTATATTTCAACAATTTTGTGTTTTAGAAGATCCTTCAGCAATGGACTTCATCCTCCACCTCTCAGTGGACTTACCCTCAGCTTGCCTGACAATCCTTTGAGAGACCTTCCAAATGGGGGAGGTAGATTGGAGTCACCTCTGCTCCAGGGAATGAATGTCTCTGGCTCTTAGTCCTGGGATTCTATCTGCTGTTTTGTTTTTATTGTTGTTGATCAGTGTATATGTATAGGGCCACTGGTGTCATGCACTGAGTACCAGCTGTAAGCAAAGGGCACAGAGGAAGGATTCTAATACCCCTTTCTCACCTAGATGATTACAAGTCCGAGCTGAGGGAGCAGCTGCCTCTGATTGCTGGCTCTGCGGCGGCCGGGGTCGTGTTCGTGGTGTCCTTGGTGGCCATCTCTATTGTCTGCAGCAGGTAAGGGCTCCACTCCCACACCTGCCTGCCTCTTCAAACCCAAGAAGCCCCTCTCCACCTGCAGGCCCCTCCCAAACCATGCAGACTGAACTGGGCTGACCAATCAGACACGCTGTCAAACACAATCACCAGTCCATCTCAATCAGGCAGCCTTAAATTCTCTAGGTTATTTATTTTTTCTGTGCCTAGAATAAAATCCACTCTAAGATCTGGGCAAGGCTGTCAGTAAATAGCATCCACCCTCAAACCTCATTTTAGCCAGACTTTTAGCCCCTCCCCCAAAGATACAACAGCTTTCCCCAGTGACAGTTACCCAAAGGCTGTTGACCCACCGAAGGAGCATCACCTCCTTGTATGGTCCATTAGAGAGCCAAGACCCCCCTGGCAGGCAGGCAAGAGAGGAGACAAGGAGGAAAAGAGCCACAGTTCCAAAAAGGGGGGTGGCCCTTAAGGTCTTGTGAATTTTTAACCCTGTTGCTGCTGCCTTGGGGAGTCAGCCCAGACTCTGCCGTGTGAAGCCCTGTCCTTAACCCCTCCTGAGCATTTCTGCTGTGCACCCAGTGTGCTAATGGGCATGATAGGGCCTCTGCCCCAACCAGTGCCTGACCTCTGAAAGACCTTGACTTGAAAGCAGGCCTATCCTCTGGTCGAGCCAGAGGCTGACTTTACAGGAGCTACACCTTAAAGTGAGACACCCCAGTCCCAAGATGCCTGGGCAGAGGTTCCTAGAGCCATGGGGTAGATGTGCTCCTCATCTGAGAGAGCTCCTCTTCCTTGTGTTCACAGAAAAAGGGCTTACAGCAAAGAGGCTGTGTACAGTGATAAGCTCCAGCACTACAGCACCGGCCGAGGTAAGTAGAAAGTAGACTATTGCTGACCCCTGGCCAGCGGCACAATAGAGCAGGTAAGTGCTTAGAGACAGACTGGATGGGCCCAAATAGACCCCCTTCCAGGCCCGGATGCCCCAGTGCCCACCTCTCTGTGCAGGTCCCCAGGGACCGAGGCTGCCTGCCCGTCTGCCAGCTGCCCATTGTGGGCACTCATGGCACGCCTGGCGGATAGATTATCTTCTGCAGTGATAAGCCTTTAAAGGACAGGGAATGCAGGGGGAAGATTGGGTTTAGCAAGTCAATGAATCCTGAAATCAGACTCAGTGGGAAAAGATGGAGAGTTCTCTATTAACATCTTCTGCCTTATCTTATCCAATTGAGCGGCTGGGGAATGTGTTAACCAAATTCACTGATAAGGCAGAGAACATGAATGTAGGGAATTAAAAAGATAGCAGAGCCCAAGAGGCCAAAGTGTTGGGATATCTCCCAAGTGTTTTCTTTTAAGAAGTACCTTTAAAAGTTTTTCTCACTCATTATCCTACTTCTTTTTTTAAAAAACATACATATATAATAGTTTTATGACTAAATTTCTTTCCCATTAACGTGCAGCATAGTCTTATGAAAAATTTATCTTTTATCTGTGTAATTACAGCATTGCAGTGTCTGAGAAAGGTCCCATTAGGTCAGCTCAGCCCCCTTCCTGCCTCCAGAGAGCAGTCAGCTTAGATCTAGGAGCACACATGTTCTGTTTCTAAATAACTCCGCTTGAATTCCACAGATGCCCTCTGAAATCTGTCCCAGCACTTGGTGCTCTGCCACAGGCTGCCTTTGTAAGCCTTATCTCACCTAAATCCCCCTGTCGAGATGTAAACCCTGTTCTTCCTCATCATCTGCAGGGAGCATGGAAAACAGGCTCATACACACTGAGCCTGCCTTCAGTGGGCCAGGGGTGCCTCTTGGGAATACAGAGGAACTCAAAGGCAAAAGTTCTCATGGACCAAACTCCTCCCTTGGCACTCCCGAGGCACGAGAGCAATGCTAGGTCACTTGTTAGCACTTTTGCTGTGAAGGATCTGCATGGCCTGTATAAGATTGGGCCATGCAGAGGCCATTCTGTGGATGTGGCTTTTTCCTGGGGCTTTTAATCCAAGACCAAAACCACCTGCCCAGGTTTTGTAGAAGATGAATCCCCTGCCAGAGGGGCTGCTGCCCCAGACTGTCATTGCCTGGGTGAGTGTGGACTCTGGACTGGCTCACAGGTTCTGAAACACTCCCTCTGTGCTCCACAATCAGCAGCATAAATCAGGGCTTGGGGTTTGGGAGCCAGGCCCATTTCTGAGATCACAGGCATAGCTCCTGCAGCACTCATGGATCCCCCCTTTCATTCCCCCTTAAGGCCACCCTCTGCCTCTATTTTAATTAAATGTCACTGGTTTCAGAGGAGAAACACATTTTGTATTCTCTCTCTTTTTCTAACTCCTGACTCTGTACCCCACTACAAAATCTACAGATGCTTTACTTCTTTAACCTGTACATTAACTCATTCAGGAGGAACCTTAGCTTTTCCAGTTGGAAAACAAAGATTTTGATTGTATCTATGATTCTCAAGTGATGTGTTCCTTCCCTGCCTCTCTGCTCCTGCCTCGGGCCTCCATCATGGCCCCTCTCCCTGTTGTAGGCTGACTCCTCACCATATTGAGGGCCACTGTAAAGCCCAATGCAGATTTGGCATCCTGTGAACATATTGGATAAAACATTTGGAGACCACCATGTCAGCCTGAAGCAGAGGATGCAAATTTGGGTTCAAAAGGAGAAATGCCATTTTAAAGACTAGGAAATGGGGTACTTTAGCAAAGAGCCCCCTTTTTCGAAGGTATGCAAGCTAAGAGTAGCCATCACCCCTTGAATGTGGCAGACGGTCCCCAAGCATCAAGTTCAAATGAAGTTTAGTGCTCTTCTGACCACTTCAGCCTGAGGTCTGGCGGCTCCCCTGGGCTAGCCCATGCCGGCAACACAGAGGGCCTCTTCCCGAGCAGTCATAGCCTCCTTCCAGGGGACTCTGTCACCTCTAAGGAGACAGAAGGAAGCTTCCTTGGTTTCCAGAATAATCCTTTTGCAGTAACAGTGGCCTTGCTGCAACCAATGAGGACAGTTGAAGACACAGGTTGACAAGCTTCCCAGTCGCCATTCCTGAGACTCGGGGTGGACACAGATTTCTCAGTGGGCCAGAGTTCACTTCCTTGGCTGCCTCAGATGTCTGTCTTCTTTTTAATTCAGTTTGACTTTTATAAATGTCTTTTCCCACTGTTCATAAGTACTCTGTATCCAGTCCCTGATACCTGACTCTTCTTTCACCCAGGTTCTCTCAACTCATAGACTCATGCATTGAATTGCATCAGTGCGTTTTCTCTCGTAAACATTCGTCACTCTGGTTACAGCTATTACTGTTGCAAAATCACAGTCGAGGGAGTATAGAGCGGGGGAAAGGCTCAGCACACATATAACAGAAGAAGGAACGTCGGTCCTGATGGAGGATGGGCCTGGCCCAACACAGGCTCAGGAGGGATGATTAGTTACAGAAAGCTTCCCTGGAGCCATGTGCTGGGAACTGTATTCTGGTAGCTCATTGCAACTCATCTAACCCTGACAACCACTCTAGGAGGTAGGCATTAATCTAGGAAGGTTAGGACACTTATTCAGGTCCTAAGGCTCACAGGTGGCAAAGGTGGACTACATGTCCTCAACGTCAGGCAGTAGAGCCCACGCTCATCCCAGATTGCAGAGGCTCAAGGTGCCTGGTGGTCAGGGGCAGGTGAGGATGGCTCGAGGATTAATCCTGGGTATCTTGGTTGGTGGTTTGTTGGTCCTGCCTCTGTATCTCACTGAAAGAGGCAGAAAGGCTGACGATGCCCCTGCTAAGTGAATGCATAGGACTCTACCTGTACCATGCACATGCAAGCACCTCACTGTGGGGTGTGGGCAGTAACCCGAGCTCCGAGGGCCTACTGCCCTGGGAGCAAACGGAAACCTACAGCAGCTTTTTCAGCCTTTCATCAATGCCTAACTCCTCTAACCTGCAGGCAGAACACAGGGCACCACAGGCTGAAGGAAATGTCACAGAAATGTTTGCAAATGCAGTGTCTCTTCTAGCCCCTCATGACCTGGTAGATTTGGACAATTTGAGAATGCAGCATGCTCTCTGGGGACTGGTTTTTGCCCCACCTCCAACCCTGGAGCAAAGCCAGCAGGCACATAAAGGGTGATTTGGATTTGGTGAAGGAGAATAGAGGAAGGCGAGCTGGAGAGGGCAGCTGTGCTGGCTGTGGTGCTGGATGCGGGGAGGAAGAAGCACTTTGGAGCCCCTGCTTCATGTCAAGGCTGACTGGGTAGGAGGATGGGTCTCCGGCATCCGGCAGACAAATGGCGTCACTCATGATTCCTGAGCACCAATTCTCAGGCAACTTGGGTTGACTGAAAATTGCCTGGATAGAATGACTCAGGTAGGCCAGGGTAGGCTTGGAAATCTAGACAAGTTCTGGTTAATTCTACCTTTGGGTAGATATTTCTGTGGCTAGGTAACTACTCATTTAACACTGGTTGACACCTCACTGATTTGGAGGAAGGGTGAAATGGATAGGGGTGGGGAGAGAGGAAGATAAAGACTTAGAAGGGGTTGGGACTTTCAAAAAGCAACCATAAGAGAATCATCTCCATGTTGTCGGCAACTGCAGGGAGAATCACAGAGCTACTACTATTAAACTTTGAGAAAAACAAAAACAAATGGGGTATGTGCCCAAAGACCATAGACTGGCAAACTCTAAATTCCACAGAAGGCAAGAGGGCAGAGCACTGAGATTACAGAGCAGGAGGATGAGCTTTGTCCCTGCTTGGTCCCTTCAAATCCTTAAGAAAGTGTGAAGCAAATACATTCTGGGCATTAAAACCAAAATCAGATCAATGGGAACCAACACAGCGTTATTAAGAAAAAATTATTATTGGGGCTTCATTCATCTCATTTATGAGGGTCACATGTTTAATAAATTTGAGAGGAACTGCTGATGTAGTGAACTTTTATTTTGGCAAAAATATTTGACTAATCTCCTAAGAGAAAGTGTGCTAAAGTGGCTATGCAGCTTGTCTTCACACCAAAGAAAGCAGGTTAGGGACTCTGTCAGCCAGGAAGGAAGTTGCTAGCTTTATTCAGTCCTTGTCTAATTCAATTTCTTATTTGTTTGATTGTTTTTTAAATTCATAAATCGGATGCAAACCTCGGGATGCTTATCAAGTTTGTAGGTAACAGTTGGAGAGCATAACTAACACCATAGAAGACAGAATCAAAATTCAAAACTGCACAACAGCTTTGAATGCTAATTTGAAATCTGCAAGATGAAATGTTATAGGGATAAATCTAGAATCTAGTGTTTAGGTTAAAACAAAAATAATGCAGTATATAAAAAAAGGAAGAGACCTGGCTTGCTCTGCATTTGTATGAAAGAAAAATAAAGCCTATTTAGTTGAACACATGTTTAATGAGTGATAGATGCTGATAAAAGCCAAGCACTGTTACCAATACAGCATAATATTACTAGCAACCTCCAATTTTGAGCACTTACTGTGTTAAGCACTTTACCTACATTAACGAATGAAATTCTCATATCTATCCTATCAGGTAGATTTTGTATGTGAATAAAGAAAGCCTCAGAGGAGGCAAGTAACTCCCAAGTCTTGGAATTAGTGATTTGCAGGTTTTCAGCTCAGATCTGTTTGTCTCTGTGATCCCAATTGAAGCTCAGATGAGAGAAGGTGATACACGGACATGCTCTCCTCTGTGCTGGTAAGAACACATCCAGAGTGATTGTGGTTCTGGGGATCGCCTTTCAAAAAGGACATTGTCAGCAAAGCACCTGTCCAGAGAGGATCAGCCTGCCTGGGCAAGTGTCAAGTCCTGGTCTCTTATAGAAAAGACTTGGAAACACCAATCTGTTGCTAAAGAAATGCAGGCAAGGACATGTGGTCATCATCAAGCATAATGGCATTATGCACAGAAGCAGAGAAGGTGCTATTGTGGATCATGATCAAAAAACACGGAATGAATATACTTTGATTCAGTATAAGGATATCACTCACCACCTCCTCCTCCAAACTGGAGCTGTCCTGTGCAGAGGCAGGCTGCTTTGTGGGCAGGTGAGCTCTCTGCCCTTGGGAGCATTCAAGCAGAGACTAGGTAGCTAGCTCCAAGAGCCCACACCCAGCTTTCTTGACTGTGGTTGGTAGGTGTTTCAGAACTGTAGAGGACAGAGCTTCCAGTCCCCTGGAAATCAACTTGGGCATCAGGGTGAAAATCAAGTGTACCTGGAGGAAGGAGATTGACCATGGAAAATGTGGCTGCCTCTTCTGCAGGTAACAGGAGCATTAGCCACTGAGCCTGAGTAAATGAGGGCCTGAGTAAATGAGGGCCATAGAGGAGGAAAGGCCCCCAGGTGTAGAAGGTGGCAGAGTTTTCAGTGGGTGCTTATTAAATGTCAAATAAATTTAATGAGCTAGTTTCACCGATATATCTGTTGCTGGCTTAAAGCCAGAGCTTTTAGAAACCATGTTAACTCTTTTAATCCCAAATTCATTGATGGTTGCCCTGGGTTTCCAGCAGAGCTTCAGTGGGCCTTGCCTGGAAGGACTTGCCTGTCCTGGTCACTGAGATCCAAGAAATGGCAAGATCTTTTTCCTGGAAAGCTTTTCTCAATAGCAAAGAATCTTTCCTTCTGGAGATGCATACTAGGCAGTGACCATGGTGTTAAGACCAAATCTTGAAGACATGATGAATCCCCAATCAGAAAGTAGAAGGAAGTTCCTCCTCAGATCCACTGCTTTTCCCTTCAGCCTTATCACCCACCCTAGGGCTACCTTCTCAAATTCTCCCTGAAGGCCTGGTGGGCACGCATGGCCTCCACTCTTCTTGGAAAAAACCACCACCCAATGTCCTGGCCTCGACCCCTAGACGCAGGTGGAACAAACTGTTTCTAGTGGCAATCAACCTTTCCTGGTGGGTTTCCTCCAAGAAACTAGCATGTCTTCAGCCCTTCACATTAACTGCCTCCACAACCACCCTTGTGCCTCCCAGATCCACAACACCAGAACCAATTTTCCAGCTGTTTCCAATGTCAGTTTTCCCACTGACATTCACACACTTGCATATTTCATCTGTGCATTCAGTGTCTGGAAACTCATGTGCAAATTTCCCTGAGAGTAGACTTCCTTTCCCGAAGCCCTTTACCTGGTTAATAGCACCATGATTCTGGAAGTCTTGGCATGGATTTGAATTCTTTTTGTCCCTCCTTAATTCCCTCCTTTAATTACTCACCAAATGCTATTGTCAATATTCCATGAAATTTCTCTTGCCTCTTCTCATTATGGTTTTCTGGTTGAAAACTTTGTTATCTTACACCTAATTACTGTGATAACCTCAAAGCTGTTTTCTCAGTCTCCAGCCCCTTCCCTGTAACTATGCTTGTGAATGCTACAACCCATCAGGAAAATGAAATCCCCAATGCCTCTTATTGTGGGGCAATCAGGAGCAGGGTGGGCAGGCAGGGGGGCTGGGAAGAAGCAACTGAGCCTCCCAACCCCCAGCAAATTTTTTAAAATCTATGTATATATATATTTTTTACATCATTGTTCCTCTCAGGTGTAATCCCCATAGAATTTCCACCACCAAGTCACCAGTGAACCATCACCATAGACTCTCATGCTCATCCCTCCCCTGTTCTATTCCCTCTCCCTCGCCTCCCCTGCTGAATGTCTCCAATTTTTCTTTTGCCTGCAAGCTTTTTTTTTTTCCTGATCCCTTGTTTGGTTCCCCTATATTCCTCCTCTAAGTGAAACCATCTGATATTTTTCTTTTACCTTCTGACTTATTTCATTGAGCATAATCCCTGCAAGTTCCAACCACATAGCTGCAAATGGCATGATTTATCTTTTTTGACTGCTGAGTAGTATTCCATTGTGTATAGAACCACATTTTTCTTTAATCCAGTCATCTGTTTTGGGGCATTTAGATTGTTTCCATGTCTTAGCTAACAAAAGAGATGAAAGACCTATACAAAGAAAATTATAAAACATTGTGAAAAGAAATAGAAGCAGACACAAAGAAATGGAAAGACATCCCCGGCAAATCTTTGTGCATTTTCTTTGGGATCTCTTATGCATCCTCTCATGGTCTTACCTCTTGTAGGGGCAGGAACAGGACACTGTGCAGGTTTTCTATGATCCAGCAGACCGGGTAAAGGAGGAGTCAGAGTCCTCAGTGGTTTTGCAGGTCTTTATTGGGGTTTACCAGGCATATGGCAGGCAGGGGTGCTGGGGGGCCAGAAGGCTGGCAGTCCTCCCAGCCCCCAGCAAATCCTCACTCTCTCTGGGCTCTCTGGCATTCTCTCTGCTTCTCTGCTCTTCTGTTAGTTTTGCTGCTTCTTGGCTTCTTCATTGGCTTCTACTGGCGTCCCCGTGACGCCGCCCTTAAAAGCACAGTCTCAGCCCAGGTGAATCCCATCTACCTATGCCCACACCCTACTCCAGGTGCCCGCCATCAGGCATGCATTCGGGACTGCAAGGATCCATCATCTATCCTGATGGCGGGAGGGCAGAAAAGCCTGACATTTTTCCTTACACTACACCTCTTCTGTAGTAACTCATCCTCTTGTAGCTCACTTCCCGTAGCTGTCCTCTGAGTGACACCACTCTCTTAGGCTCAGTGGGCACACTTGCACATGCGCATGCACACCCATGCTCAGGTGTCCATAATCAAGCACACGTGCCCCACAACCATGCACCTTCTCCATTAACAAGATCAAGACTGCAGGTGATAGCCACAGAGGTCAATGGTGTTAAAAGCCTGCTCAACTTCATTTACCCTACACTTGTCCTCAGTACACCATCACGTACACTTGTCCATCAGTACACTTGTCCATCACATGGGTGATGGACAGTGGTCACCTCTGTTCCATGGCTTCAATCCTAATGCCTCTGTGTGATAGTCAGTTCTCCCCCATGCACCTCCACATCAAGCTGGTCACACTCTCTCCTGCAGTGGTAGGCCTCTCTCTGAGCTGTGCCCCATGACGCTTCTCCTTCAGCAATGCAGGGCACCCATGCCACTAGTCATCCTAGGATTCTGACCTTCAATACTGGTATCTATCATCCTCTGCCTTTTCTAATTTCTGCAGCACTATCAGCTTGTTGCCAGATGTAAGTTCCTGCTGCTGGACTCTCAGCCCTGTTCCCCAGTTAGCTTGTATCTCAATCACCTGAAGAACTTCACAAGCTTTTTCCTGGCAATTCCAGTCTAGCATAGTGCTGATTGAGTGTCTAGTTAGTGCTGAGAAAAATACGGGTGATCAAGTACTGAGGGAAAGGATTGGATGGCGTCCCTTTTAGGGACTGGATTTTATATACAACATTCCTCTTGTGCTTGGATTTCTGGATCAAATTCGGCGAAGAAGAAGATGACAAAGTCCACCCAGGTTCCAGAATAGGAACTAGAAAGATGATCCCCCCTTCTTGTGGCTCCACCAGACATGCTGGGTGGGACACAGGAGATGAGTGAATGGAAATAACTTAATGTCCTACCTCTCTGGGACCCTGCAGTGGGCTTCTAGGAATTGCCTAATTGCATGAAGATGTGGGTCTCTTCCTGGACCCCCTAATCCTCCTAGGTAGTTGTGCTCTCCATGGACCACACATAATTTCCCTGGTACCAATTCTGTACTTTCTGAATGCATGAGTGTTCTGGAGCATTCCATCTTCTCCCTTAGCTTTGAATCTCCAAGTGACAATACTGTTTAGAACTGACCCTTTCCTAGTCCACTTCTGCTGTGCCTTAAGTACCTTGCACTTGTAAATGGAGCCAGCTGACATTTTAGATGTAGCCCACACATCTGCCAGCACCCCCAGAATTTGTCCCAGTAGCTTCACTTTTGAGAACACCCTTTATCTACTGATGTGGGTTCACTGACAATGGCCAGGAATTTCTTCCCATCCCAGGAAAGAATGCTCTGGACAGTGGCTACATTATGTCTCCCCAAATCTGATGTACTTTAAGTCTTGTCTCAATTTTAAGATTTGGTAAATTTCTTGGGACTATGATCCTTTAATGCTTTAAGCATTCCAGGCTATGACCCCATCCATAATATAAACAGATTTAGAGGTCAAAGAACTAATACATCTGCAAATTAGATCTTTAATAGAAATTAGTAAGCTAGAAGATGGCAAAATTGAAGATTTTTTCCCCCCTCTCTAGAGGAGGCATTAACAATCAGAAATTTAGATCCATACGGGCCACTTTTGTGCTAAAGGTAGGTATGTAACCTATGTCAAAAATAATGGGGAATGATATAAAGTATTGTAAATGTAGAATATTAACAATAATAATGTGAAGCATTGTACAGAACATTCTAAAATGCCCTGCATTAGAGAGCTATATACATCCCCTAGTATATATCTAGTATATATCCCCTAGTATATATCCCCTAGTATATTGCTGATGCTAATATTTCCCCAACACTCACAATCTGAGAACATTTCCTGAGCCCTGTCTCCAAATGTTTGGCTGTGCCTTACTCTGCAGCTGACTTGATTCCTTGTTCACTGTCTGGTGATTCATTGCACTAAATACCATTTTCCTGATAATTAAAAACTGCTCACTGGCAAGTGGGAGCAGGAACAGGCTGATGCAGGATTTATGCAGAAACACAAAATGAGCCAAAAGACAAATGACCGGCTCTGCCTAGCTGAAGATATTTTTTTTTCCTCATAATCTTCTGGAACTTGAGAAAGACTGGCCATGACGCGGGAGAGTCTGGAGAGATGTGTCATTGCGAGATGTGGTGGATGCAGGAGAGCTATTATGTGCACAAGCTCAGCCAATCACTTCGGATCTAGGACATAGGGATCCCCGCCCCCAACCAAAAAGGACCATTTCCTCAACCCACCCTTTCAGGCCCTTGTCAGGAAAACCACAGAGTTTGAGCCATTCAGTAGACTTCTGGTTTCAGTCCCTTCCTAAGTATAACAATGATAGTCAATTTCAGGGCAAACAAGAACTGAGTCCTACCATTGCATAGGCACATGAGTTCTAAACTGGCATTGCTCCAGTCGCCCTGGCTTCATGGGAAGACTTTAGTGATAACCAAAGCCCCAAGGCCCAGAAGAGCAGCCCTGACTCACACGCGTGCATTCACACGCACACATGTGTGGGCATTCTCTGTGATTCTCCAAGTCAGGAAATTAGCAAACCTCTCTACTCACTGACAAGTGAGTAAATTGCACTTGTCAAAGTATGAACTTTCTCCCATTCAGATGCCCTTAGTTGCATATTACTGGCCTAAAAGAATCCTGGCACCATCAAGAGATGAGCCATTCCCTTCTGGGAAAAGCTCCTTCTTTGAACTGATTGGGGCCAATATCTATAAAACTCATTAACTCAGAATCCTTTCTCATTCATCCTTATATATGTCTTTACTTGCAAGTCATTCATTACAACGCATTCTAGATTGTTTAATTAGCTTCCATGGAAGAGTTCCTGTAGGACAGCTTAGCATACATCGTTTAAAAACCCTTGATCTAAAATAACAAAGTAGTTACTTTTAAAATAACTAATATAACCCTAAGCAGCTTACATCCTCCACTGCCTAACCCACCCCGCTTCTCCTTCCTACCCCTCCATAGACTTCCTAGAACAATTTACTAATGATAATAATTATGACTATGTCTGTTCACGAGCCCTCCTTGTACATCAAGCATTGTGCTAGATATGTCCCTTGCAATATGGTCTTAATACACAGCCACCCTGGAGGGAGGAGTTAACTCTTCCGTTGGCAGAGGAGAAAATTGTTAGCAGAGAAGTATGTGGACTTGCTGCTTCACACTAGTCTGGTACGTGGCTTTGGGGTTCTGATCTCACCTCTGGGCCTTTCCATCTGACCTCTCAATCTCCAGTCATCTCCAAGGAATTCACAAGTTGTTGAAGTTGTAAACAGTGACCTGTCTTCCTTTCTGCATTTTGAGAGGCTCTGCCATGGCCTTCTCTCTGGCCCTCACCTCTACAAGTGCACACTGGCCAAAGTCTGCCTGCAGCATCAGCATTTCTTCACTTGAAAGCTCTGGCCATACAGCAGGTCCAAAGGTACCCAACGAATGCTGGGAATCCATGTGGTGAAACCACAGCTCCCTCCACCCTAGACTGGGCCAGCTCTGAAGCACGTGGTCACCAACACCAGCTACCAAGGGCCTTAAGCCTGCTTCATTTACCCACAGTCGTAAGTGGCTGGAGAACACACCTTTTCTAGACTGTTACTTTCCTTATCTTACTTCCCCACTCACCTACAGATACTTCTTCGGAATCGACTCCCAGATAGTCTACTGGCTTTGGGAGAACCCAAAGTAAGACTGCTTGGATATGTTGATCTGACTTTGTGAGACACCCTCAATCTACTCTCAATCATCCTTATTCTTGTTTTTCCATACCAAATTTTTCTCTCTCACTCTCTCTCTCCACATCCCCTGGGGATTAAACATTCTTCACAAAGGTGGCAACCTTTCTATTGGCTTTGTTCAAATTTCAGTCACCAGATTCGAAAGTCAATGTTGTTATCCCCAAGTTTTCAAGGAACATTCTAGGAAGCTGTTGACTATCCTAAAACAAGTCATCTAGCAATCTAGGGTGATTTTATTCAATAGCTGGAAATAGCTCATCTTTCAGAAAAGGCATTTTCCAGGCAAAACCCACTCTTTCCTTGGGTTGTACTTTACTACTTCCAACCCTTGCCTGCATTTGCTGGTGACATTATTTTAGGGGAGGTGCAGAGTCACTCAAAAGTTTTTGGATAAAAACATGTCAAAACTAGATCATGCATGAAGGGCTGGCAGTCAGCAGCGGGGAGCATGCACTGAGAGGGCAGCCCTCGGGAACTTGAGGTCAGCCTTGGCCTTGTGCTCCAGCTGTGGGCACCAGCTCTAACGCTGTTCTAGGCTGTCTGCTCTTCAGACCTGGTCTTCCAGGAAGGCAGTAATGGGGACAGCAGGTAGCAGGGAGCTACTCCTTTCAAGGATATAACAAGACAGTAGACCATGTGGCTTGGATTTGGAAGCTCTCGCCGGCCCTCCACACCACCTTGAAAACAACTTCTGCACTCTGCCTAATGACACATCCAACGTGCTGAAAAATTACCCTGCGGATGAATCTATTTGTTTCTTGGGTCCCATTTACTTCTTTGTCCCCTCTCTTCCACTTTTTAAATGTGTTTTTTTCCTGCAATGACAATTCTCTACTTTGTCCCCATGCACACCTATTTATCTTGCCACTGTAAACATCAGTAACAAAGTCTATATTCCTTTATGTATTTCTCATTCACTGTTTTATTTGTTTCTCATACTTCAGCGTGTCTGAAGGCATGAGGGTTCAATTACCATTTTTCTTTCATTCCACCTCACTTTTTTCTATGAAGACTTTGCTTTTTCTCTATCAGTGTTTTCTCTTCCATTTTCTCTTGTGGTATACTGTCTCCCCACTTCCATCTTGAGGTTTTTCTGATAGCAATTTCTTTTTTTCTTTCTTTTAATCCATTGCCATCCTTCTTCTAGGCCTGGACGCAGCCGTCAGTTATAACCTTAACAATGGCCACCACTCATGAAAGTTGTCAAGTTGATAAATATTGATATCTACCCTACCATTTTACCACCACTTTCCTGCTAATGCATTTGGTTGGCATCAATCAGCTTCTTTGCCTTCTGTGAGCGCCCGGTGTGGGAACCGGTCCCGATCTGTCACTTATAAATAATCTGTTTCACATTTCATCAAGAGCTCGGAAAGAAAAGAAAATATGGAGGAGAAGTAGAGGACAGAGAAGCATGCTAGTGTGACCCCTAGGGAAGGGAGATGGGGACACCCAGAAAGACAAACTGAGGTAGCCTGGAAGGTAGAAGCGACCACCCAGCCAGTACTTAATGACTCTTCTGTCCTCTTTGGGATGTTAACCCTGCTTATCTCCTCCAATAAGGCTCCCCAGGGATGAAGATCTACATTGACCCCTTCACTTATGAGGATCCCAACGAAGCTGTCCGGGAGTTTGCCAAGGAGATTGATGTATCTTTTGTGAAAATTGAAGAGGTCATCGGAGCAGGTATGGCCCTCCCCTCACCTTGTTTCTGTTCTCTTGGTGTCCAAACATCTTCTTTCCACCACACTGGGTCTTTTCTGTTAGCATAAAAAATCATCCCAAAGGGAAGAGCTTCTACCATCTTTTCCCCAGGAGATGAGTGAGAACCATCTATACTGTGTGTCTAGGTTTCTTTTGAGGACCTTGATCATGGTGACCAAGTTTGTCTGGTGTTGCCAAGAAGTCATATATAGTTTTAAAAGATTTAGAAATAGCCCTGGAAATAGACCACCAGATTCAGATAAGGAGAGAGACCTATGGTGCCGAATTGAGAACATTTTGAAAGAAATGCAAATTTTTAGATGTTGACGTAGTCTCTCATGTACTGACAATATCTCTATGACTCTGGGTCAGTATTTCTTCCCATCATTTTAGTTCTGCTTTTTCTACCTACATGAATTTAGAGATAGACAATGATGAATTGAAGAGGGGTCGCTGTTTCCAGAAGAAAACCCACCCTTAGCCATATTTTTTACAAAAGATCCATGATATGGATGGAGCACAAGACAAATTTCACTCCTAAGAAATATATGTGCTCTCATCGATCTTCCTGCTTTGGAATAGAAACTCAGTCCAGCAAAGAACTGAGGTGTTCCTAGGAAATTTCACATAAAGACTGATCTACAATGTGCATCTTTCTTTGACAGATCAGTAGTTGAATTAATTTAGATCTACACATATATTTTTATTAATGTAAATCAGTAAAATATCCCCAGAATATCACTACTTTGTAAGTAAAATCTTTATTGCCTCATCTACTGCCTCTTTTGAACTTCTTAAGAGATATGTTTGTATTGTGTTCCCTTACCTACTTTTCTTCTCCAACAGTCTTTGTCTTTTCTTTTTTAATTATTAGCCACTGTTCAAGGTCTCTTCATTCATCTGCTATAGTCTTTTAGCTCCTATATCTAGAAGCACTTCATTCATATATTTGAAGAACAATGGACTTTACCTCATCCAATAATATTTTAGCTCAATGAAATATGTCTAGTCAAACTCTTACAGTTACTTCATATATTACCTTTAGGAGGGATGTCACCATCCTTCCATTCACAGCCTCTCTTAATGCACAGAGGGTCAAAAGGCCATCTGTGAAATTGAAAGTCACATTTGAAAGCTTGACGCATTAGGTCACACATTTTGGGGGGCTCTGGGTTTGCCTCTTACAGAGCTTCAAGCTTGTGGCAACAACGTGGTGGGTGCTGGTGCTCTCCCTACCAGGACACCCGCACTTTCTTCCCACCACCCCTTCAGGAGTCACAGCCTATTAATCTGATCCACACGAGTCTATACATATTTCCATTGACTTCCATTAAGTATGTCACTGAACCACAACTTTCACTCCTGTGCAGATAATTTTCTCTTCCTCCTTAGACACTGATATATTTAAGGACCATGACTTGGAAGGCTGGGTACCAGATAGACTGGATTACTCTTAGGAGAACAGCTTCCTCCAGTGAACTTGGAAGAGTATTGCAGAGACAGATTTTCAGTCCAACACCCTGTTTCCCCATGTTATTCATTGTTGTTATGTCATGTGGTAATGGTGCTAGTGATTTCCACACTGTTATTTATGTCATGTGCTACAGCAGTGTTTTCTGGGCTACATTTCACCCCAGCGAGTATACATCAGCTTCCCTTCTGCCTTTATCAGGGGAGGAGTAAAACGCCTTCTCACTTTATGACTCTGTCGGGGAGTTAGAATTTGGGGTGAGCTCACCAACTGCTGGATGCCCATAAAGGGACAACCGATGCCCCTGCTCTATCCTTCACCTCCCATTTTTGTGTAGCCTTTGCAAAAGCTGCTGTGTTTGTTGTGCATTCTGCTCAGAGGTGACACAGTCCTCTCCTCGGTCACATGGTTCAGAGAAGGAGTTCATTTGTACATTAGCTGTTTATTAGATGCCCAGCAGCTTGGATAGAAACCTCTGCCCAGTTGCTGCTGCCCGCCCTGTACCAGACAACACCTCCTAGCCCTTCAGAATTCCAAAACTGAGCCTTCTGCATATGAATTCACTATTGTAATGTGATGCAATTTTAACTGAAGAC
This sequence comes from Talpa europaea, assembly GCF_964194135.1. Lineage (NCBI taxonomy): Eukaryota > Metazoa > Chordata > Mammalia > Eulipotyphla > Talpidae > Talpa > Talpa europaea. The sequence continues at coordinate 46,902,921 of NC_140070.1, forward strand.
CTTCCTGGCTGGCATCAATCTTTCTCCAGTCTCTAGTTCTTTTCCTCCTTTGTCACTACTCTTGCTTCTCCCAGACCTCACCTCATTGACACCAAGTTTACTTTACACCAAAGGATCAGGTGGGAAATTCAAGTTTAAGGGAAAAGAAAGAATTTTGTCAGGTAAGATGGATACAGTGTAATTGACAGTATTTCTCCTAGCCACCTGGTTGATTTGGAGCAGGGGGCAAAAACTTGGTTGCAAAATGGTAATGAAACAGGAAAAAAAACAACAGAAGTCATTTAGATTCCTTCCCCACTCCCTTACTTGCTCCCCTCAACAAGCTGTTTTGGAATACTTGTTACCTGCTGGATGTGGGGTTCCGAAGATGGACATCAACTGCCCCCCTCAGAGCTCTGACAGCCTTAGTGGGAAACAGGCCAATAATATACTGTCTTGTACCACATACAGCACATGCACGTACACAGGACAAAAGCAGGGCTCAGCGCCATGTTCTGGGAGCAGATGGGGGATCAATAAGTTTTCATAAAGGAGATAACCTTTAGCCTGAGTTTTCAAGGATGAAAACCAGTAGGAAAAAGGAAAGTTTTTGTGAGATCCATTAGAGAATGAGACAGAAGAGAAAATTAAATGACTCAAGGAGGGAGACATGCCCTTCCAGCAGTGCTGGGCCAGAAAGCTTGTTCTTGCTCCCATGATGCAACTGTGCATCTCTTTCCCAGGTTCAGTGCCATCATGTTGATAGCTTGAGATCAGCCATGGTAGGAGTATTGACGACCCCTCCCCATGGGAATTAGCAAGTGTCACACAGCAGGGGTTTTTGTTTCTCTATATTTTGGAGAACTGGTAGTTGAACACTTACCAGCTCACCCAGACTTTCCAGACTGTGCAAAGTTATTTCAAAGAAGTTGTAGAGGAGCCTGCCTAAGTCTGCTGAGACCAGAGTCAAATGAGAAAGTTATGTTTATTGCACAAGGGATGAAGTTTAGAGTTCAAGAAGATTCTCATTCATTAAATATTGATTCTGTGCCTGTGACTGGCAGATGCTGGAGAATGTCCTCTATGCCTAACAATTCCTACCCTCCAGGCTTATTGTCTAAGACAATTACACTGCCACTCCATGGGAGCAGGTAGGTGATTTAGAGCTAAAACACAGAATACACATACCCCTGGAGGGGAGACAAGGAGAGGCTCCGTAGCAAGAGAGAACCAAGGGAAAAGGGAAGCGGGACCTGAGAGTGGGAACAGGGTATTGAGGCTTTGAGTGGTCCAACACTGTGTGGCATATCCTGGGATCAAGGAGAAAATTAAAAATTGAAGGGTTGAGGAAAGGTTGAAAAGGTTGAGGGGTTGAAAAAAGGTTTTCTGAGGGTAAACATCCAGCATTGAGTCTGGATAATCAGGCTCAGCTCTACAGATCCAGAGGCCTGTGTGGATTTCATCCTATAGAAAATGGTGAGCTACAGTAGGTTTGTGAGTAGGGTGGGTGATAGGAATGAGAGGAGACATGCCTGATAGACACTGTGCTTGGATTGGACTGGAAGGGGGTGCTGGGAAAGGGTGGATTAAGATCTTGGAGATATGGAAGCGAGTTATGGGACTTTGCTTAGAAACATGGAAAGGGTTTGAGATGACTGATGCTGGGATCAAAGATAGTAGGAAGGCTGGATTTTAGTAACTAAGCAAATCTAAATGGGAGTTATCCAAACATGGTGAATGGAGTTACCGGTGGACTTGACTACTGGAGTGGATATAGCTTAGAGGTTGTGGCCAGAAATGAGGGGCAACAGGTTAAACATCTTGAATGGAGAGGCTGCCTGACCCCCATGGTGTTGGGAGTGATGGTTACACATTCAAGTGAAGGATAAGAAGATAAAATCTAAAAATTAGGAGCTTGAAGAATTGCATCAACTGCTCAAATTTCTTCTAAAGCTGTTAAGGAATGATGAGAAAAGGAATTGAATAAACAGGAGCCAGATGTGACATTATTGATGAACATTGAATTATCATTAACTCATTAATGATTATGTAATTATTAGTTTAATGTCCATCTTTCCTTGCCATATGCAAAGTCCCATGAAAGTGAAGACATATAAGCATGTTTGCTAGTCCTATGCCAGTGTGGCACTAAATACTCAATTAGGTATTTGTTGTGCATGGTTGAAACAAAGTATATCCTTAGGGAAAAAGCATAACAAGGACAAAATTTGGAAACTGGGTAGTCTGAGATAGTAGAGAGTATAGAGACTACAGAGAGGTGGAGTGAGATCATAAGTAATTCAGTGCCCTAGAAGTTGCCAGTGGAAAGAAGGAGGGCCAGCACTTCTCTGCCCTGTGGATAACTGGAATAACTTACGTTTCTTTATAGACAGCAGGCCATCTGGTGTCTTTGGAGAATATCAACTTTTTGTAACCATGAAGCTGACTAATCGGAGTCATCTCACAGGTGAACTCCAATGCATTTGTTAATTCTGATCAGTTTGATCAGTAGACTCCCCCAGGGCTGCCATGTTTGATTAAGCCCTACAGCCTGAGTGAAATCCTGGATTGTGTAGTGTGCAACCTATATAACTATCTGAAGCACCCTGAACATGACTGTCAAGTGCATGAAAATGTAGGTAGAGGTGTCACCAAGAGGTGTCATCTCGGAGAAGACATGCCAATTGTATTTTAATTAACATATTCATCCTCCTCTGACTCCAGCAGCTGCCATTCAGCATTTCCACAGATGGCTTATAGTGAGAAAAAAGGAAGCTTTCAGGGAGAGGCCTTTGTGAGGAGTTCTGGGAAGAGGGAATCAATCTATGGTGTGTCTGCATGGGAGCAGGGCCAGCAAGGCCCAACACTTCTCTCCTTGCAGAAGAGGATGGGTTTCTTGGGATAATTTGATAGAAAGGCCACCTATTCACCTGCCTCTCCTGAGATCATTCAAAATGAGAGTGTGCAGCATGGTAGCCCCATACCTATTCCCCATACTGGGTAGGGATCAGGTAAGGTTTCTAGAAGAGGAAATCAAATAGAGATCTTCAGTAATTATAATTAAAACAAATGTCATGCATTGAATGCTCACTTTGTACATACTTTACAGACACTGTCTCCTTTATATTAGCATTCAGAGGATAGCTTGCTAAGGGTTGTGCTACCAGCTGAGTTAATGATAGAGAAAGAATTGAAACCCAAATATGGCTTGTCAAGGTCTGGTGAATGATGTCCCTGGGCTACCTGCCACTCTGGTTACTGTTATAAAAAAGAGCAACTAAGTATATAAGCACATTGGTTCTGATGGTAAATTCTCTAGCAGTTTGAAATACTGGGAGGCATGATGTAGTCCTAGCATTCCATATGTCCTTGTGGTGGTGCAGCAGAAACTATCCTACATTTCCTGGGGAGAGATATTCTTCTAGAACACCCTGGTCCCATCCTCTGCCTCCTCTTTTTTGTATTATCAGTTATATTCCATAATTAGGACATCAATAAAGACCAAGATATTTAGCTTGCTCCCATGATTTAACATAGGTATGCGTCTAATGACCACAAAAATCTGTAAGAAAAGAAAAAACTGTGTTGATCATGTCGGTATTATTTGTTGTGGACACCATGACTGTTAAGCACATTCTATCTCATCTGCCAACTACAATAGCCTAGTAATGGGTATTTGGGAACTCTGGAAAAATGGAGCTGTGATCAATTAGTAGTGTCTGTCCAGAGTACAGGGTCAGCAGGTAGTGGAATGCCTGCATACCTTGCACAGGTTAGTATGATTAAAACTTGCTTAAAATCATACTTTAAAACCTAGTTTAAATTTATTCTTTAAAAGTTCCTTTTCTGGTGGAAGCTTGAATTAGTAACTAGAAACTCTGGTTTCCATCCCCTCTACCCCCAAGGCAGGTTATGACATCAAAATGTTGCTTAAAAAAAAAAAAAAAAGAGTGCAATTGTGTGTAGATTCCACTGCACATAGCCAATAGCTACTGCTTGAAATACCTGCTGGCAGATTGGATGTTTCATTTTCAAAAATTGAAAATTCTTTCCTTCTGATTTTATATTTAATAATTGAAGCATTTAATGCTACTAAACCACTTTTTCTCTCTTCCTCATTTTGTCAAGGAAAGTAGAAAAAGGAAGTGGCAAGGAACTGAACTGGTAGGGAATAATTTCAGCAACTGTCTGGGAAAACAATCTCAGGAACTGGATAAATTACCCTCAGCTGACAACCTTGAGGGCAGTGGTTCACAAACCTGAGCCAAGCATAAGATCACCTGGAGACCTGTTAAAACCCAAATCACAAGGCCCCACCTACAGAGCTTTGATATGATGGGCTAGGTGGGGCTGCATGTTCTAACAAGCTGATGTTATAGGGCAGGAACCACACTTCAGAACCCTGCTGAGAACCACTAGCTACCTAAATGGCCTGACGCAAGCAGGGTACCAGACAAAGGGAGGTTTGGCTATATCAGGAGATCCAAGGTCAGCTCTAAAGCTGTGCCAGTCCAAATCCAGTCAGACAAAAATTCAGCAGGCTGTAATTACTGCACAGAAAGAACCAACCTCAACCACTACCTAGTCATTTCCTATAAGCATCTATTTTAAATATTTAATGTGTGATTTGTTAAGAATATTTCTTAGATACTATGATTTAAAAACAAAACAAAACTGAAAATTCTATGGCCATGGTTTGAGGCTTACATGCAAGGAAATTATTTAGTTATTTAATATTGGTTTACAACACTAGACATGATTTAGAAAAATAGGGTCACACCCACCACCAAGGCACCCATAGTCCTCCACTGTAGTCCATTGTGCCCCCTCCCACCTTGTTCTTCCCCTGTCCTCCTCCCTCTTAGTCAGATTTCTAGGATTTATTACTGGTTTGATTTCATCTGACCCTTTGGTTTCTCTATTTTTCACTTATAAGTAACACCATTCAATATTTGTCTTTCCCCTTCTGTCTTATTTCACTTAGCATAACCCCTCCAGTCCCATCCATGTTGTCACAAATGGCAAGAGTTTCTCTTCTTTTGAGGGCCTCCCTGGTGGCCTAGGGGTTAAGTCCCAGTGCCATCACCACTATGACCTGAGTTCGATCCCCAGCCAGGGAGCTAACCCACATGTGGCACAAAAGAGCTCTCCTGCCTCACCTGCTGCTTCCCTTAACAGTGTATTTCAGTAGAACTGCCTGTTCTGTTCCCCACTCTATCTCTGGTGAATCCTTTTACCCTCCGCACCTCTGGCCTATATTCCAGTTCTTCCATGCAGAAAAAAATATATTAAAAAAAGTTTATCTTTTTTTGTAACTGATTAGTATTCCATTGTGTGTATATACCACATCTTCCTAATCTATTCATCTGTTTTTGGGCATTTAGGTTGTTTCTATAATGTGGCTATTGTAAATAGTGCTGCCATGAACATACAAGTGCATACATCCCTTTGAATTAGTGTTTTTGTGATCTTCAGATAGATACCTACGAGTGGAATTGCTGAGTCATATGGTGGATCTCTTTTTAATGTTTTGAGAAATCTCCATACTCTTCTGTATAGAGACTGGACCAGTCCACATTCCTACCAACAGTGCAAGAGTTCCTTTTTCTCCACATCCTCACCAGCACTTGTTATTTCTGATATTTTTTGATGTGGGCCATTTTCACAGGTGTGAGGTTGTATCTCATTGTGGTTTTGCCTTATATTTCCCTAATAATAAGAGATGATGAGCATTTTTTTCATGTTCTTATTGGCCAACTGTATGTCTTCTTTGAAGAAGTACCTGTTTAGCTCTCTTTTCATTCTTTGATCAGATTATTTGTTTTCTTTTCTTTGTATGAGTTCTTTGTGGACTTGGATATCAGCCCCTTGTTGGATGTGTGGTGTGCAAGTGTTTTCTCCCATTCAGTAGAGTGTCCTTTGTTTTAATGAGTCTGTATCCAACTTAAAAGTTTCTACACAGGGAAATAAACTACCAACTAAAACAAAAAGGAAGTTCTTTCGAGTTGTGATCATGGCAAAACAAAGCACTTTAATTTTTGGCCCTAATCAAGGAAAGCTATCAAAAAAGCAAAAAATAGTTTATGGAAAATAGTATATGAACCTAAAATCAAAGGGCACAGATAAAGTTGTATCTCAGAAGGTAAGAGGCACTAGATCTTGATTTTTTTTTTTTAAAAAAAGATTTATCCATTTATCCATGCATACAAGAACTGGGATAGAGGCCAGAGGTATGAGGGGTGAGAGGACACACCAGAGACAGAGTGGGGAGCAGAGCAGGCAGATCAACAGACTGAAATACACTGCTGAGGGGAGCAGTGGGCGAGACAGGAGAGGACTACTGCACCACATGTGTAGCTCCCTGGCCATCCAGGGATTGAACTCCCTCTACAGAGGCCACGGATAGCCTCCCAGCACTGAACTCAACCTCCTTAACACCAGGGAGGCCCTGATTTTCTCTTTGTTCAAAATAATGGCAATATGTCCATTGATTCCCATTCCCTGTATGGGCTGTGCAGGTGCTGGAGGGCCAGGACCCCCCAGACTTTTGCTTCCTGGGCCTGCCTGCAGGATAGCTTCATGCCCAGATACCTGATAGGGGTGTTCCCCACAATCCATGACACAAAGCCTGCTCTGTCTTGGATCAACCTCATTCATATCCCAGAAGGGTGCAGAAATATACTTTTCCTCATTTTTCTCTTCCATACTCATCCCACATTCTCCTCCCCAGCCCCATAACCCCCAGTCCCTATTCCTGAGCTTTCTTTTTAAAAATCACCTCCCACGTGTCTCTCCAACAAGCTGCAGTTTGCAAAGCACTGTCTGTCAAACTTAACACCCTGTTGGGAAGGTCAGAGAGTTGATCATTTCTCTGTGTCGTATGGAGATGAAAGTGGGAGTCTGGGGAAGTGAAATGCTGCCCCCAGTCCACCCTCTTGAGTGGGGGACTGTGGGGACACAGAGCTTCCTCCTCTACTCTTCATCGGGGTTGCCCCCAGCTGCACCTGGGTCACTCAATTACAGGGTGGAGCATAGCCTCCGAATGAGGACTGTGGATTGTGACTTCCTTTGTAGCTGGTGCTTGAAAACCTCTGGGCTTGGAGAATATGAAGTCATTTCTTTGCCACACAGGAAAGGAATTATTTTAACAGAATCACTGTTAAACCACTGCTTTCTAGTGATTGTAGAGCAGATTTCTGAGAGCAGTAACACGGCTATGCAGTAACTATACAAAGTCCGTCTCTTCCTACACAAGGAGAATATTTTTTTAAGTTAATATTTTAGAGCAGTTTAACGTTCATGGTAAAATTAAATGGAAGGGTCAGAGATTTCTGGTGCACTCCCTGCCCCATCATGCGTAGCTCTGCCATTGTCAACATGCCCCAGCAGAGTGCTAGATTTGTCACAGTTGATGAAACCACATTGACAATACATCACTATCACTCAAAGTCCATAGCTTATCTTAAGGTTCACTCTTGGTGTTGTACACCCAGAATTTAGAAAAATGTATAATGGCATGTGTCTGCCGTTATGTTGTCCTACAGAGTAATTTCACTGCCCTAAAGTTCCTTTCAAAAGAATATGCTTTTATTGTATAATTTTTAAAAACTCTGTGAGGATACTCTACAAAGGATGTGTTTGAAGCTAAACTATTTAGATACACTGCATGTCAAGACCGGTCAACCACAAAGATTAAAAATTAAATAACATTTATCAATTAGAAAAGTAAAGGGATCCACACCATTCGATGTTGACAGAACTTTTCAAAGCTGTCCCTTTACTGGTTTCTTCCTTCCTTCTTCTGTTTCTTCTCTATACTCACATCTATAAAGCCCACACTCTGGGTCAGGGCCTGCAGTAAGAGGCATCCTGTGTGTAAATACTGCTTTCAGAAGGATTCAATGGTGTTGAGATGAATTCCAGCTATTCCAGAACTTTTGGCAGCTGACTAATCTGTTTGAAATGTGCTTGGGTGGTTTAGACTCCTGGTTGTCACCCTTGGCTGCATGTCAAAACACCTGGGCTGCTAGGCCTGGTATACAGCTATGTGACTGGTGCAGTCTCCGAGGCCTTATCCTCAGGAGCGGTCATACTTAGCTAAGTGCTCTGTTGTCACATCTGAAAGTCTTAATAATTCCTGGACAAGGAGTCCTGAATTTTCATTTTGTACCAGACCCTGCAAATTATGTAGTCAATCCAGGGACAGCTTTAAATATGTCCATACCCAGGCAACACCCAGACCAACTAATAAGAATTCTTGGAGGTGGGATCCTATACTTTGTAAAGCTCCCTGAATGATTACAGTAGACTGCCAACTTTAAGAATACTGGTATACAACCCAAGTCCTCAACTGAGGTGTTCATGTATGAGTGGTGGGGCCATCAGAGTCATTGGAACACTTTTCCAAACTCTGCATGCTGATATGAAGAAATTGGTAAATATTCTGACTTGTAAATATTGTGATCCCACCTGACTCCCAGACAGGAACTTACAATGAACATGACATCTATCTATGAGATAGTCCCACTGAGCTTGCTATTTCTTAGACAATGAGTTGCTGTGACAGAAACTGCATATCAGGTATTAGACCTGCACTGTTGGGGCATGTTGGTCCCTGCATTGACTCCACATCCCTACTATTCTGTTTTCTGGTACACTGCTAACTCAGGAGGATGGCTGGCAGGAAAAGGGGTAAGTATGGCCAACACGTGTGGTGTGGTCCTGACTCACTGCTGTGACTTTCCTTTTTAGTAAAATGGACATAGTAACTCATGAGGATGTTGTAAGGACTAAGTGATATAAGATATGCAAAGAACCTAGCATAGTGCCTGGCACACAGTAGGTGATCAGTAAACATTGCTATCCTATATCCTCCAAGAGGAAATACTAACATACCTGTACCTTCACCTCTCCACTGAAAGAAAGTAGATTTCATTATGACTTCAGGAAGAAATACTAACTGCTATTCTTCATTTATCAAGTATGCAGTTTGTATTTATTCAGCTCGTGGTTATTGAAAACATTTGGGTCAGGGTGTCAGAGGGATGGATTTTATTGTTATATGTATATATGTGTGTATATAACATATATGTTATATTATAGATGTGTTTTACATGTAATATAACATATATGTTATATGTATATGTGCATACATGTGTATACACATTTACACATCTGGAGGTACATCCATATCCATACCTATACATGTATGCATGTATATATTACACATATACATTTGCGTAATAGATCCTACTGCTCGGTATTTTCTTTCAATTTTGCTCATTTGAACTCTAAAACTAATGCTTATTGTAACTATTCTAACAAAATAGTAGTTCCATTTACTCATCTACACTTCACCATTCCTGTTCTCACCCTTCTAGTATAACCATATTTAAATATAATGTGAGGTTAAAAATAAGCTTGATATTGATTTTCCCTATCATCTGCTTTGTATACACACACAAATGTTCCACATGGGCACATACTACATATTACATTTTATAACTTGCTCTTCTTTTTCCCATCTCTTAACAATACAATATGGAAATCTTTTGAAGTCAATGTGTATCACTCATCTTTTAGTTTTCAGCAGCTCAAGGCTTTCTGCAGAATAGGTGTGCCATTTGCTAGCCTTTCTCCAGATGATGGTCATGCAGTGTTTGGCTATAAAAGATACAGCAATAAAATCTTTCATAAAAATTTAAATGTGGGTACTCCTACTTCTTTTGAATAGAGCAGTAGTAGTCTCTAGCAGTTTTTATCCCAAGAGTAGAAACAAAAGTCAAACAAAAATAATAAATTTAGTAGCCCACCTTGCTTTGGCACGCCTACCACGTACAAGGCACTACAGTGCAATGCCCAAGCTACAGCCACAGATGAGACTAGGTCTGACCTCCAGCAGTTCACCAAAGCAGCCTGTGATTAAATGTCAAAAGCAATGTTACACGTGATATATATCTTAATATTGTTGAAATCTTCCTAGTGGCACTGAAGTCAACCTCTACCCAAGCTCCAGCTTCTACGAGGTCCCATTGATGGAAGCAATTTTGCATGAAAGGTCCTTCCACGCAGTTTCCTCTCCACTTTATTTGCAGCAGAAAACAAAAGAAACTCCCAAATAAATCACAGAGATGCCAACATGCTTTTCTAATACGGCCAGTTTCCCCAACTTGGGAAAAACAAATTTATCTGATTGCTCACAGCTTGCTCCATCATTTTTTTCCCAGAAGCTGAATGAAGAAGAGTAAGTTTTCCCAGCAGAAAGTCATGTTTCTCCTGTCAGGCTTTTGACACACATTTCAGGATGCACTTAAGAGTAGCTGCTGAACTGCTTTCCATGAAAGGAATGGAAGTTTCAAAACTAAGTTAAATCTTAAACTAACTATTTGAAAGCACATTTAATAGGATTTAGCAGATATTTTAAAACCAGCCATGAAATACTGTCACCAGAATTATTTTCACTCTTGGTGATCTTACTGCAAAAATGTTGAAATATTGTGGCACCCATGGAGGTGCGCAGCTCGTGCTTGCTTGGAAAATCACTTGCTCTTCAGCCTCCAGGAGCACAGGGAGCCAACATCCTCAGGCTGCATCAACTTCATAATCAGCTTCTACTTTACAGCAGGGGCCCAGCTCCTCCTGGCAGCACTCACCAGTAACTGAGCTTGGCAGAATGGTAGCCAGGGGTGCTCTACACTGAAGCTCCGCACTGGGTTGGATGAGACCTCTGGGTCTGCATTGCAACTGGGGCTCTCCTGTCCATTGCTGCTTCTTCCTCCTTTTATCTCACACAGATAAATCCCTTCCCATCCCAACTTCTCAGTGTCTGCTTTCTGGGGACCCAATAGACATGAATATTTTCAAGACAATGTAGTAATTATACACTATACATCTCACTCAAAGAACTAACACACCTAACAATATCCCCGAGTCCCTGGACTTGCTTGTGATGGGTTCCACTAAAAATGAATTATGATTCTAAATGAAACTGACCATTTCGTTTCAATTATTTAGCTAGGACACATATGAAAAACCAAATGTGGGGAAAACCAAATGCATATATATTCTGAAATTCCACTTTAGTTGCCTGAACTATTTCTAAGAACCGAGGTGAGGAACACATTTTAGTATTCTTTCTGTGTTTGCCAAGAACTGATTAGAGCCAAGACATCATAGTTGCAATAAAAGAACACTATTTCCATTTCTGCCACTTTAATCACAATTCCACTTTGAGCACCATTGTTCTTGATAAGCTGCTTCCCTTGTGGTTCCACAGATGGAGAAGAAAGAGGGTAATAATTGCATTCTTGTTGCAGGAGAGTTTGGAGAGGTGTACAAGGGGCGTTTGAAACTCCCAGGCAAGAGGGAAATCTACGTGGCCATCAAGACACTGAAGGCTGGGTACTCGGAAAAGCAGCGGCGGGACTTTCTGAGTGAGGCAAGCATCATGGGACAGTTTGACCACCCCAACATCATCCGCCTCGAGGGCGTGGTCACCAAGAGTCGGCCGGTCATGATCATCACTGAGTTCATGGAAAATGGTGCTTTGGATTCTTTCCTCAGGGTAAGCAGCACCTATGATGTTAGCGCTGTTGGACACTGGACAAAGATGGCTGGGGAGGTGGCCGAGCGCTAATCTGCATTCAGGAATCACCTGATGAGATGAAGTGGGGGTGGGTATTAGAGACATCAGGGAAGTGAACAGATTTTTGCTAAAAGGACAGAACAAAGCAGAGTATGTGGACTCTTCGGAAGGAGGATGGCATGGACCAGGGTCTTCATAAAGCTTGTAGGGTGAATAGGAATGAATGAAGGGGGGATGGTGAAGCTCGGCCATTGGCATCTGCATGAATCATGGAGATTGAAGAGACTTTCAGCTGCTGTGTGGTCCTGTGGATTCATGCAGATGCCAGTGGTCATATCTATTCTTTTTCAAGCACAGCCGCCTTCCTAGCCAGCTCTCTTCATTTGCAGTTCAGAGATAAAACAGCTTGCCCTTTCCTGATGCCTGGGCCTTCTGCCCTCTGAGCTGCTCTTCTGAGCAGGAAGGGTAAGATTGCTTAAAGTATCTTCAAGTCCTTTTTGAGGCTGTGGAAGAATTCTGATTCCTAACCAACCTGCTTTGAGGGGTTGGGCAGTGTCCTTGGAGGTTATGGCTGGGAGGTCTGTGAAAGGTTATTGTTAGAACATCCCCACACGCAACCACAACAGAGTCATTTCATTTCTGTGGGGAATCAGAGCCACTGAGGAAAGGGGTGAGCAGGAAAGGTCATAAAGCTGACCTCCAGGGAGAGGGAGCCGACTGAGCTTAGGCCAGGGGGTAAGGCCTGCCTCATTCCAAAGCTGGGGACAGTTGAGAGGACCCTGAGAGCAAAGGTTTTATGGCAGCCTGCCACAAAAACTGGAGGCAAAGCCTTCTGAGCAAGGGCTTCAAGGTATACAAAGTATTACCCTCTGGGTAATACCAAGTAGCGGTCTATGCACATCTCAAATCGACCAAACAGTAGCTGTGGTTGCAGCTCAAAGGACTGTTCATATAGTCAGTCATTAAAACATTCACTGTGGTAGACTATGTGTGATTTGGTGGTGGGTGCACTTTGGTGGCAATACCTGATGGGGATAGCCTAATGTTACCTTAATTAAAAAAAAAAAAAACCATTTATGGGGTAACTGCTGTAGTCACACCTTCTTTTGGGTGCTAAGCCAGAGTTGAAAGAGGTTGCTCTAATGCAACCCAAGACTTCCTGACTTAGCACAATAATGATTTATTTTGCTCATGAGTCTGAAGTCTGGGCAGGGCCTGTGGAGGATCTCTGCTCCATGCAGTGTCAGTTGGGGCAGCTCAAGGGCTGAGGCCTGGTGTCATCGGAAGACTGATTCACTCATCTTTCAGTGATGCTGGTGTCCTGACATCTCTTCCTGTGGCCTGATGGTGTTTTCTCATAGCAAGCTGGATCCCAGGACAGGCATCCCAAGAGGAGAAGAGAGAGGATTGTATCAGTTTTATAACAGACCCTCAAAAGTCACACGGCATCCTTCAGAGTAGTTACAGGCCCACCCAGATTCAGTTTGCTGTTCACACTCACCCAGATTCAAGGGGAGGAAACAGGCCCCACATTTTGGTGGAAGATAGCAACTTGATGTTATCTTCTCCAGTAAGGGCTGGGGGATCCTGTTTTGTCCATCTTAGAGAGTTCAGCCTGCCACAGAAGTCCCTGGCTCCCCGGACCTTAGTGCCCACAGCACCCAGTAATCATCTGTCTATATTATACTGTACATGCATATCCTACAGGGCAGCACAGAGCTGTCGTAGGCCAAGAAGAGCTTCAACCTTCCTGGGGAAGCCAGGGAAGGCTTCAAAGGGGAGGGTGAATTTACTTGAGATTGGAAAATGAGGAATTTTCCAGACAGGTAGTGGGAGCAAATAGATAGGCTGGACAGAACAATGGAAAAGCATGTGCAAATGTCAAAGTAAGCATGGCCTCTTTGGTAATCTGTCAGCAATGTGTGGTAGCTTCAAAGCTCAGAAGCAGATCTTTGGGACTGCAGGGTGGAAGGGGAGCTGGGGGGCTCTTCTGTAAGTGACATTTGTACAGGCCTGAAGCTACCTCTACAGAGTGACTGTGCACTCTTTGCTTCCTCTGGGTGGGGATGGTGGGGAGACAACTCATGTAGATTATGGATTCCTGTACTTACTTGGCCTGATACGGCCTCCTTGAGGGTATGGGGTGTGCCTTGTGTGTTGAAACTCCACTACCTAGCCCAGTGAGCTCCTGCTGTGTGCTAGTTGAATAAAAAACATGCATAACCATTCCTAGAACAAAAGCGCTCAGGGATGCAGCAGAGATGTAGCCATTGGAGTGTGTCTGGTGTCTTGTCTCTGTGACCAGACTTGTCATGTCTGAGCAGACTATGGACCATGCTTTCCTGGGGACATTCACTCATGATCAGAGATCTCGTGAAGACAGTCAGAAGTGAATAGAAGGCAATGTTAGAAGAAAAACTATTTTCTAGAATCAACCTCTAGTGCCTTTCCGAGGTCATTTATTTCCTACAAGTGACCTGACTGTACTTCACAGAAAGTCACAGGATGTTCTGGGGACATTGATCAGTCTTTCCCTGGAACATAAAGATGAACAGGGGGTCATTCCCAGGAGCCTGCAAAAACCAAAACCTCACACTGTTGCTCTGCATAGCACTGTGTCCATCTGGAGGTCAAGACATGGAGGCATGCTGGACACCAGTATTTTTCATCATGATGAGACTCAGATGGTGGGAGAGAGACTAGGGGCAAAATAGGAGAAAAGGAAAAGAGAAGAGAAAGGAGTGTCCAGAGCTGGCAGTGCCAAGAGGAGAGGGGAAATGAAGCATCTCTGACTCCTCACACAGTGTGGAGGCAGGTAATCTATAAATCTAATTTGAGCATTACTACCAAACCCTGAAGCATGGCAACATTAATTGATTTATCTGCTGCTTGATAAAATCGAAAAATAGGTCATCAGTTCAGTTCTGCAGAGTCCATATTCTGGGAAGTAGTATAATTTAGGGTCACCATTCAGAGAAGAATGGAAAAGGGTAAATCCTCAGTTCACGCAATGGTTTCCTCCCGTCCAACAGGGATTCCCTGCTTCACATGGCCGCAACTCCAGCTCCCGTCAGTATTGGTGAGGCTGGGGGTACCGTGCTCCAGCGGGCATCTACTCAGTGTCCCTCTCCCATGGCAGAATTTAGGATTGCCCACCCACCCCTGCCACCATTCTGGAGGGAGGGGAAACACCACTACTCTTTCACCTCACACCCAGTAGGTTCATTATTCTCTACTGTGATAGACACCTGTGCCACAGATTAAGTAGCATGTAGTCCATAAGTAAACATTTCCTTCTTGGTGCTGAAATTAAGGAAATTCAATCTGGTGGCCCTTCTGTAAGAGGAAAAAGCCCAGAAGCCTCAGCAATGTCCCATGCCTGAGCCAAGAAGGTTGACATGCTCCCCAAGGTCATTGAACCTGACGCTTGGACTTGTGATTGCTACTGGTTCATTCACGCATGGTCATAACTAGAAAGCTCTTGGGAGTCATGAGCAATGTCAAATGGGACTTCTCCACAGGGACGCTCTTTCATGGCTGGAGCTAGAGAACAGCAGCCCAGATGTCAGGAAGAGAACACGAGTTTGGTCCAGAGACTGATTTCTGTTTGGGGCTCTGCTGTGAGTCAACCTGTGGTCTTGAACAAATCTGTTAACTCTGTTTCCCAATCTATAAGCTAGAGGCACTGTGCTGAATAATCTTGAAAGGTCTCTTTCAGTTTAAAAAAAATCTATGATTCATTCTCTTCAAGCAAATCAAATAAGGGTTTCATTTCCTGAAGTGGATTTGTCAATGAAAGTTGAAATACCTAAATCCTTCCTGTCTAATAAAAGGGCCAGTAAGTGGCTTCAGTGAATTTGCAGAGAAGTAATTTCAGCAGAAAGCACTTCATGAAGGGAAGAAAGTTTAAATCACTTCACCCGGGCCTGTTTTTCTTCTCTACTGTTATTACCATGTGCTTAGCATGGAGTCAGATCCTGCCCCAAAGTCACTAAGAAATGTTTTTGTTTTTGTTCTGCCTTGTTTATCTTTGTATGCTGATGCTCATGTCCCTGAAAGTTCTTGGGAATCATGAAACCAGTGAACATTTCAGAAAATCTTAATATGTTTAATCTTTAAATTTCATCAAGATTATGAACTCAGTGGGCAGTGTCCTGTCTTATTGTGATATATGATTCCCCTACAGATGCTAAAGAAAATGTAATCTGTATATTCCAGTGGAAAAGGCACTAGATAGGAGCTTAACAATTCAGTAAGAGTAGCATGTTTGTGGTACACGTCTGCACTTTCTATTTCTGTGGCTATGGCAGACATCATTAATCAATCATGGCTCTTCTTCCTATGAAACTTTACAGCCATCTTCTCCACACTGCATTGAAGCCGCTGTTACCAATTGATCAAAGATAGAATGTCAGTGGGGAAGCAATTTGCTTTTCTGGACTTAGATTCTTGTTATAAGTCAAAACCATACAGAGATTTTAGGCTGATCACTTAAGCTCTCTGGACTTTCTTTATCTTCTCTATAAAAAACAGTGTACATTTTCTACCTTGCTTACTCCACAGGATCAAAACATACTCGATGAAAGATGACTTGCTATTCAAAAGTCAGGTAATAGAAGAAATCAATGTTTGTTGATTAACTGATCCAAGCTTCAGGGCTTCATTGTTAGGTCTTGATCATCCACCATGACTAGGGGTGCCTATTGCAGATGCCAGCTTGTTGAGCTCAAAATGCAGTGAGTCAACTGGACTCTCAGAAGGCAAGGATTCTAGAATGTCTCCCACACATCAGTAAGTCACATGCAACCTCCAATTCTGAGCCCAGGTCCTCAGTTTCTTATCATGCACTGTGGTATATGGGAAAGCTGATTTTCAAGATATCACATGTCCTTGTTGATAAGAGTTACATTGTCCTGCCTTAGTATCCACGGGGCATTGAGCTAAACCTTTTTACTGTATTATCTCATTTAAACTCTGATGGCCTATGAAGCATGGACACTACGTGCCTATTTACAGTTGTAGAATCACAGCTCCGAAGGTTAAATAACTTGCCCAAGAGCACACAGCCACTGAGCAGCAGCACCTCCATCCGACTGGAGTCTGTTCGGCCCCAGAGCCTAGAGTTTTAACCATTTCTTTGACTTTTATCAACTCTAGCAGGTATGATGAGTGGTTTAAATTGTAAAACAAACCATAAAATATAGCAGCTCTATGAAGATATAAGAAACATAGACACCATGTACACACACTGTCAACACTGTTCCTCTCAAACTTGTTTACCACCGTCACCCCGTGCCCTCCCCAGCATGCATCCACGCATCTGCTTCTTTGGGAAGACATTTGTTTTTAACCACACTGTTGTCTACACTTACAAAGAGAAAGTAACAAACTGAATTGAAAAAATATGACCCTTGTGACTCGAGGCTCAGATACATTTTCTAATATACAGAAGTTGCATGACAACGTTCTGGGGAGACAGATCCCCAGAGACCTACTTAGAGAAAATGAATGGTGCTGGCAAAGCCTGGCTAACTTCTTCAGGAGGTGTTGATTGAAGTTCATTAGTGAGAAGGAGGCTCTGCTTCGCTCATAGCACATCCAGCTCCTGCAGATGGGCACCATGTGCTGAAAACCAGTCAGAGTTTCCCAAAAAGCAACTCTGCATTTTTTTTTTTTCTTTGAGAGAGAGTTTGTTAGAAGAAAATATTGCAGAGAAAGCATCTGGGCAAGTTGGGAGGTGGTTAACCCCTGAGTTAGAAATAACCTGGAATCTTAGATGTCACCTCCATGGAATGTGTTTGGGGCCCACCCTCTGGCAGAGGCCTCAGGGAGGCGTGAAGGTGCTGTCAGTTTACTCCACTCTTCCAATTGATAAGGGGGAATAACTCCTGGAACACAGATCCAGCTTGCAGTCTTGCCTGGGAAACAGTCTTCAACAATTCATGCTAACATTGTTAGATTGCTCAATTATTGGTGTTATCTCTAGTAAATTAGGTGACTTTATAACCATTCTTTTATTTTTCCTAACTGGTTTTTGCATAGAGTGTGCTTTTGCGGAAACCCTTGTATCCATGATGGGTCCCAGACATAACTAAGTGAGATAAAACACATGAGTACATTGTGCACCATCTCACATGCACAGTCGGTGCACAGTAAATGAGAGCCCCTCTCGCTGTCTAGGTTTTCTGTATTTCGTACGATAAAACTGGAGTAGATGGAGTGACTGTTTTGCCCAGGACCTGTGTTCAGCAGTATCTAGACTCGACCCATGATATCCTGCCTCTTCTTTAATGAGAGCATTTCAATGCCTGGGCTATGCTCTGCTTATAGCCCGTCAAGTCCCTTGAAGAGCACCTCGGACTGGACTAGATGTGGAAGTGTATTCTAGGCAGCATGGTCCAGGTTCCATTGATTTAACCAGTGTGTGCAGAATTAAGACCCAGGGACTTTGGGGGAGGCAGGAGGGAGGCAGATTCATTTACTGAAGAGTCTGTCATCTAATCATGGAGAAGGGCATCCACTCAAGAAACTGTGAGCCCTCAACAACTGGAGTGAGGGCAGCACTGAGGGTTGGCATGCAGCAGAGCAGCAACAGCTCCCACACACTGGGAAGGGTCCCGTGTGTGCAGTGTGTGCAATCCTCTTGCATTCTTGATCCCTGTGATATTGGGGTGGTTACCCCCAAGTCAAGACTGACCGTCCTGGTAGTTCCCAAGAAAAGCACCTTAGACATTTAATTCTGAAAAGAAGGAAACATGGACTAGTCATCCTTCATATATGATTACTGAGATTTTTTTTGTGTGTGTGTCTACATCAAAGTTCTTGGCATCGGGAACACTGTGATGTCCACATGCGAGAGAGGGTCTGTGTCCTCAAAGAGCTTAGAGTCAAACAGCAGAGACAGACAAGCAAACACATATACATACATACCCAGTCATGCACACACTGAGACAGTAGTGAAAAAGTGCTTAGTCTACCTGGGGGAGAGGACCAGTTACAGAGACATCCTCTCTGAGGTAGTAGAACTCTGAGGGCAAGTAGGTGGTGATTGTGGAAGGAAAGCAGGGAGAATGATATAAAGCCCCTAAGGCAGGAAAAGCTTGGCTTGGGGAAGGGTTGAAAGGTCACCAGCCTGTGGGTTTAGCACAGGAGCGAGGAATGTGGTGTTGTAAAGCGAGGCAGTAGCAGATCCCATGGGTCTCCCAGGCCATGCTCAGGAGCTTGGAGTTCCCCCCTAATGCATTGGGAGGCTATTGGAGCTTGAAGCCAGGGAGTGACACGGCCTGATTTATGTCTCTCATAGATGGCTCCAGCTGCTGTGAGAGAATGGACTGGGAGGGGGAGATGCAGAGAGGCCGTTACGAGTGATGGATGACAATGACTTGGTTAGAACGGTGGCAGTGGCGATGGAGAGGAGTAGATGGGTTTGAGATGTAATTTGGAGGTGAAATTGACAGGGCTTGGCAAGGAGAAGAGAGCAGAGTGTTCGAGGTGAGGGATGAGCATGGGAGTGGGGGAGGGAGGAGGGTGTAGCAAGCAGCTTGGCCAGGCGCTGACAGAGGCTGACAAGCATCAGAGTCACGGCACCCGAGCTTCTGTTTTACCACTGTAGCCTGTCTTGATCTCTGTGTCTTTGTGTCTTATTACAGCAAAATGATGGACAGTTCACGGTGATCCAGCTGGTGGGAATGCTGAGGGGCATCGCCGCGGGCATGAAGTACCTGGCTGAGATGAACTACGTGCACCGGGACCTGGCTGCTAGGAACATTCTGGTCAACAGTAACCTGGTGTGCAAGGTGTCTGACTTTGGCCTTTCCCGCTACCTCCAGGATGACACATCAGACCCCACCTACACCAGCTCCTTGGTGAGTCCTTTTTGATATTCTCAGGTAAAAGCATCACACATGTAAAGATGGTGCATGTGGCTGGGGACCCATGACCAGTACACTGGAGGGACTGGGATCTGAACTCATCTCCACTGGACCAGTGGTGTGGGGAGACCATCCGCCCAGGAGAAACAATAGCAGTGAGTTGTCTGAGTGAGCATTTGGGCAGAGGTGGTGAGAAAGGCGCAGTGTCTAGTCGGTAGCCATGTGTTCCACGGCCAATGCGAAGGGGCATTTTGAGTGAGATGATTTGGGGGATCCAAAGAGTTGGACAGACATGAGAGCAGAGCACAAGCTCCAGGTTTGCTTCGGGCCTTCAGCCCCTATTGGGTGGGCATTGTGTCACCAGCAGACCTGATCCCCTCCTTTTTTCCCTCCATGACTTCCCAAAAGCCTTAAGTTCCAACTACTTGATGTGTACTCTTAAATTTGTATTTCCTGCCCAGTTTTCATCTCCACAGTCCAAGCAGCAGTAATCATCAGTGTCCACTCACCTAGTTCACACAATTCTATTTCAAACCCATTAAAAAGGTCCAAAACAAGAGTTCTTGATTTGCCCTCCCCAGTCTCTCCATCTCAGTGGGGTAACACTGAATGAATGGCTGAAACCTAAGAATCACCCCTGATTTATTTCTGTGCCTCATCAGCCAGCTCCAATCCCGCAGCAATTTTTGTAGGTTCTATTAAAGTCTATCCTTTCTTTCCCGCTCTACTGGCAAGCACCATTCCCTTTCACCTGGCGTGTTACAGTAGCTTCATAAGTAGCCCCTAGTCTTTTGTCTACTTGCATCTACTATCATTAGCACCCAAAGTGATTGATACTGGGTTTACCTTAAAAAAATTAAAAATGCAAATCCCATACAACCTGTCAACTCCTTAATATATATTCGTAGAATATGAAACCATCAACAAAAAGACCCAATTGTTCCACAGTGTTCCTAGCAACATTATTTACAATAGCTAGGACTCAGAAGCAGCATAACTGTCCATCAGTGGACCATTGCATGAAGAAGATGGTAGAGCCACACACCACTGGGTATCATATAGCCATAAGAAAGGATGAAATACAGCCATTTTCAACAAAATGGAGGGAATTTGAGATAATTATGTGCAGCACAGTAAGGGATGATTTACATAGCATTTACATAGAGACAGTTTGATAAAGTAAAACATTTTCAAAAACTAGTGGACTCTGGTAAATATACTGAGGGCTCTAAGAATAAGAGGGAGGGGGAGGGGCCTCCCCTGGTGGCGCAGCGGTTAACACCAGGCTGCAAAGCTGCCGGCAGCCTCTGCAGTGCCAGTTCAATCCTCGGCTGCTGGGCTAGGGTCCCACATGACGCGCAGACCTCTCCTGCCGCCCGCTGCTCCCCTCAACAATGTACTTCGTCACTCTGCCTGTTCTGTTCTCCGCTCTGGCTCTGGCGAATTCTCTCACCCTCTCGCACTTCTGACTGTACCCAATGCTTGTATAAATAAATAAATAAATAAA
Source organism: Talpa europaea (assembly GCF_964194135.1). Lineage (NCBI taxonomy): Eukaryota > Metazoa > Chordata > Mammalia > Eulipotyphla > Talpidae > Talpa > Talpa europaea. The sequence continues at coordinate 46,923,862 of NC_140070.1, forward strand.
TAAATAAATAGATAGATAGATAGATAGATAGATAGATAGATAGATAGATAGATAAATAAATAAAGAGGAAGGGGGAGGGAAAGGGATAGGACACACAGCGTGGTGGGGGGCAAATTTTTTTCCTCCTAGGTTTGCAAACTGAATGAAGAACAAAGGTGGGAAGAGGTGGGAGAGTGATTGACCTTCCTACCTACTTACCTATCTATATTCTTTAAATTTGCAAAAATCAATACATGATTATTAAGTGGTTAAAACAATATAGAGAAATAGATTAAAAGAATAAATAACAAACTACAATTCCCCTGAAGCAAGGCTGGGTAAACTTTTCCTTAAAAGTCATATAGTAAATATTTTAGACTTTCCTGGCCAAAAGGCAAAATAGAGGATATTTTGTAGATAATTATATAGCCATTTAAAATGTAACCCTTTAAAGAGGTATAAACACCATTCTTAGTTTATGGGCAGTAAAACCTGATGACCAACCAGATTTGGCTCCTAGGCCACAGTTTACCAACCCCTGAAGCATCAATTTCAAAAATGGAATGGTCTCCTTTCAGACATTTTACTCTCTGTTCAAAATATGAAAATTTTTATTTTATAAAAGTGGGTGATACTATGCCTATTACTCTGGCTCTTGTGATTCCTTGTGGGCATTCTTATTGCCAGGTTGCTTTTCCAAAAGTCTGTAAACATTTACACTCTGGAGGTGATCAATCTTTAAAACTTTGCTAATCCAAAAATGAAAAATGATACTTCATTTTGTTTTAATTTGCATTTTCAACTGACTGCTAGAGATATTAATGTCTTTTCACAGTTACTGGGATTCATTTCCTCTTCTGTTAATTATCTATACATGTCTGCTTATTTTTCTGTTGGGTTGTTGGTTTCTTAGAAATTTTTAAGGAATTTCTTTTCATATTAGGGACATTAGCCATTTGTCTGCCATATATAATAAAATTCATGACCCCTCCCCATCTTTTTTTTTTTTAAATATTGTCTTTTATATCTTTTGGATTCCAAAAGTGCTTAGTACTTATGTAGTCAAAAATAAAATTTTCTGCTAATCTTGGATTTGGGGACTTTTGTTTTAAAAGTTCTCTTAACCCCCAATTTATAAAATGCTATTTAATTGGGGGCTTTGTTCTATATTTCAATATTTTGTACACTTGAATTTTTCCCAAGATTTTGTTTTGAAAAATTTTAAGTCTACAGAGAATTTAATAGAAGTTTACAGAGGACAGTCATATACTCACTACCTAAGTTCTAGTTTCTTGCTGTGTTTTCTTTATCATATAACTATTCATCCTCTCTTTTATCACTCCATCCTATTCTGTTGATGTATTCTAGATAAATGGAAGACATCATTACGTGTTGCCCCTAAACACTTTGCATACATGTTTTTAACTAGCATTAAATGCTTGTTTATAGTTATTTTTTTGATAAGCAAAATTTGCATGTAAGGAAATGTGTTAAGTCTTAAGTGTGCATTTACAGTTTCAGTAAATGCATACAAGTGTATATCCAAACACTTACCAAGATGCAGAATTTGTCATCACACAGGAAGTTCCCTCATGTCCCTCCCAGTTAGTTCTCACCCCACCCCCCACCCAGAAGCAAACACTGTTTTGATTGTTTTTTCAACCACAGGTTTGTCTTGCCTGTTGTCAAACTCCACATAAGTGGAATCATACCATACATGCCCTGGCTGTTGTTTTTTTAGCCTTCTGTTTGGGAGGTTAATTCATATTGTTGTGTGAAGCTATAGTTTGTGTCCTTATTTATGGCAGTATTTTGTTATTTATTAATTTACTCATTCTCTTGTTAATAGACAACAAGTTTATTCTAGAATTTGTTTCTGAACATGTGTAGATGTCTTTGTTACCCTGCTTCTGTCCAGGTGAATAAATAATTATGCCAACACAAGAATGAAACTTAAGCAAACACCATCTGAATCTAGTGATTAATGTTCACACCAGTAACAGGACAAGTAGACATTGTGTTGCATTTGATAGGTTACAAAAAAAATAGAAAAAATAAAAATATAGCATTTTAGGTACTTTGTTAAAATGTATAAACTAGGTCTTATCCTGAGCAAACATTAAACTAACAAAAATTATGTGCAATTAAATGCCTGGTAGTGTGCTTTTCCAAAATGCTGTGGTCATGAAAGTCAAAGAGACTGGGCAACTGCTACAGATGGAATGGGTTAGAGAGGCATGGTAATGGGTCAATCAAGGCACTTCTGGGACAGTCTTTGACAATTGCCATGGGGTATCTGGGTGAGTAGTGTAGAGACATTCTTTGTAGTATTCTTGCAACTTTTTTTAAAGATTTATTTATTTATGCATACAAGAACTGGGATACAGGCCAGAGGTGTGGGCGGGGTGAGAGGATTTGCCAGAGACAAAGTGGGCAACAGAACAGGCAGACTGACTGAAATACACTGCTGAGGGGAGCAGTGGCAAGTCAGGGGAAGTCTGCTGCACCATGTGGGTAACTCCCTGGCCAGGGAACTCATACTAAGTGGCTGCAGATAGCTTCATAGGTTGCATCTTAACCCCTTGTGCCACCAGGGAGGCCCCCCTACTCTTGCAACTTTTCCAGAAATTTGAAACTGACTCAAAATAAAACATACTTTACAAAAAAAAAAATTACACTGCCTGCAGAGGGAAGGAGTGGTGGGAAAACCAACAGTAGAATTAAGAAGAAATATCGGGAGGTTGTGGGGAAGGTTGTTTCCATGATTGAACATGGAAAGGACTTAGGGATGAGGGTGGAAGAGATAAGGATGACACCCAGCAGCTGATCTGTATCTCTGGATGGATGATAGTGCATTCTCTGAGAGCGAGGATCCTGGAGGAGCTAGGTAGAGGAATGGAAGGATTGAGGATAAATTGTGAATTCAATTTGAAATAGTTTTTCTCAAAGTTTGGTGAGTATCAGATTTATTTGGAGAGCTGATCAGGAGCACAGATGCACAGATTCATAGAGTCTGTAGTTTTGTTACCAAGTTTTCCCAGGGTAGTCTGATATCTACACAATTTTGAAAGACATTTGTTTAGAACATGTTGATTTTTCTGCATTGGTAAGATATCTAAGTAGAGCTGCTGAATAGGCAGTTTGATGTATGGGTTTGGAGCACAGAAGTGAAGTCCAAATGAAAATGTCTATTTAAGAGTCATTGGCATAAAGACAGGAATCAAAACAGTGGGTGTAAACGTTCTTGACTTGGTAAAGGATAGAGAGGAAAAATGGCCTCAGTTTGAGCTTGAAGGAGCCAAACATTTGCCAGTAGAGATGTGTATAAAGTAGAAGGTGTGGATGCCCAGTTGTCCCTGTGCTCCAAAAAGGCGATTACTAAAAATTTGCTGGAAATCTTACTTTTTCACTCTGCAGAGGTCCGGTCTGTAGCCCAGAGTGGTCAGATGAGCTATTTATGGCCAGATGGCTTGTTAGAGCCACTTTAGCCTTCAATGTAGGACACCAAGCCCTGAGTCTAGTGCTCAGGACACCACAGCTCCCTCTCCAGCCCAACAGTGTACCAGACCCTTGCCCAACATTTGTCACTTAGCGTGTCCAAGAAACCTGTTTCTTGATCTTTACTTTTTCCTCCAAAAGGCCTAGCAGAGGAGTGTCTTTAGATTCCAAGTTAGCTCTCATTGTCTACTAGCTCTGCTGACCTATGAGTGATGCACACAGAGGGCAGGTGATATTACATTTCTCCCACCCCATCTTCAAGCAGAATTGGGCATATTAACTTTATCTATGGATTTTTCAGATCTCTTCTTCAGGTTTTTTTCAGGTGACTCTAGAATTCATATATATAATTTTAAAAATTCACAGTCTACTTAGTGCTGATATTGTACCACTTTAAATAAATTATAGAAACAAAAAATATAAGTAATCAACATACGTAATCAAAAAATATAAGTCCATTTACCAGCCCACCTTTGTTGCCCTTTATGTTATAATTGTCATGTGTTAATGATACATACATTAAAAGTCCTACAATACTATCTTACAATCTTTTATTTAAACAATCTATGTGTTTTGAAAATATAAGAGGGAAAATGTTTTATGGTAACTCAAAAGTGTTGTCATTTCTCTTTCATGCTTCAAGGGCCAAGTTTCCTTCCAATGTCATTCCTTCATCTAAAGAATTCCCTTTAGAATTTTTTGTAGTGCAGGGCTTCTGGGAATGAATGATCTTAGTTTTCCTATATCAGAAAAAAGGTCAGTATTTTGCGTTAATTTCTGAAGGACATTTTTGCTGGATATACAATTCCATGTTTTGGGGTTTGTTCTTTTTTCTTTTAGCACTTGAAAGATGTTTCATTGTCTTCTGGTTGCCAAGGCTTCCAATGAGAAGTCCCATAGTTCTTTCAATCATTGTTCATCTCTGTCTATCTGTCATTCTATCTATCTATCTACAGTGTATGGGGGCTTTGGGTGGGTGTGAGTGCCTGCGTGTATATATGTGTGTGGTTTTTCTCTGGTAGTTTCAAGGTTTTCTCACTATTTTTGGTTTTTAGCTTGATTATCGTGTACATGTGAATAACTCACCCCTACACACACACACACGCGCGCGCGCGGAAATTTATCCCATTTGAAATTCTCTAGATTTCTTAAATCTGTAAATTTATGTTTTCACTATTATTTGGAAAGTTTTCACCAAAATTCTTCCATTATTATTTCCTGTTCCTTTTTCTCTCCTAGGACTATAGACACCTATATGTAGAACTTGTGAAATTGTCCCACAGACTCCTTAGATTCTGTTTATTACTTTCCCTATTTTCTCTTCCTCAGATCTATCTTTAAGTTCATAAATTCTTTCAGTTGACATCTTTGATCTGCTAAAAAAAATCCTCTTAGGGCCTCCCCAGTGGCGCAGTGGTTGAGCGCTGGGTTGCGAAGCTGCCCCGCAGCCTCTGCAGCGCAGGTTCAATCCCCGGCGGCTGGGCGAGGGTCCCACAGGGCGCGCAGACCTCTCCTGCCGCCCGCTGCTCCTCTCAGCAGTGTACTTCGGTCCTTCTGCCTGTTCTGCTCCCTGCTCTGGCTCTGCTGAATTCTCTCACCTTCCCGCACTTTGACTGTGCCCAGTGCTTGTACAAATAAATAAATAAATCTTCTTAAAAAAAATCCTTTCAGTGACTTTTTTTAAAACATATTGTAATTTTAGCTCTACGATCCCTATTATATTTTTCTTTATACTTTCTATCTGTCAGCTGAGATGTCATCATTTTATTCATCATGAGCATTTTTCGTTTGCTTTATTGAGCATAGTTACAATATCCACTTTAAAGTCTGGGTTGTGCTGGGTTAGTATCTTTTTCCCCATGAAAATGGATCATATTTTCCTGTCTCTTTATATTTGTAGTGGTTTTGGATTATATATATATTGAATGTTATGATATAGGGATTCTAGATTCTGTTACACTGATCCAAAGATTGTTAATGTATTGATTAGCAGGATTTTAAGTTGGTCATATTCAGCCTGCACTTGGCCTTGTCTGCAATGGGTAACAGCTCAGGTATCAGTGCCTGTGGCTTTCAGTCTGTCTCATACATGAGTGGTTCAAGGATCAGCCAGAGAATTGGAAGAGTTTATACACAGAATTTAGGATCTCTTTTCCCTGACTCTCTTGTTTCCAGGGATTGTCCCAGAAAATCAGCAGTCCTGATTATCCTGGACTCTTTCCTTTGGCTCCTCAACCAGAAAGATGGGTGGGTTTTTCAGTTGTTTAAACCATAAGAGACTGCAGATGATACCCTTGGGAACAAAATTGCACTTCCTGCTGTTCAGTTTCTGGAAACTTCAGATCATTTTTCTTTCTTTTCTTTCTTCTTTTCCCCTTACTTTCTTTTTCTCTTGTATTATGTTGTTATGTTCTGAAAAGCCCATTTATTAGAAGTATACTCCTCCATATCAGAAGTGGAAGCTTCAGCTTTTATCCTTAAATCAGCAATCCCACAAAGCAGTCCCTATGAGTTTTCTTCATCTTCACCCAGTTTCATGCAGTTCTTCCAGGATCTTTTTGACATCATCATCTTCTAATACGTCTTGTTTTACTTTTTAAGTGAAGACCTTATTAATAGCTATTAAAGTTTTCTAGTTTTCCTACTAGACCCTCAGCCTTCATCTCTCATTCTGTCTTAATTCTCCACTATACTTTTCCCCAGGTTTTCTTTCTCAGTTTTAAATTGCTATTTCTAGCCCCAGGAGCATTTCCTTCCCACCAGGCTCCTGGAATAATGAACAGACAGAATTTGTTCTTTTGTGCTTTCTTATGATTGAAATAAACCTGCTGAACTCGGGAAGAATGTTGAACTGCTCCTAAAATTCCCATCTTTTAAGAGGGACAGATAAATGAGTGGGACTGAGCACTTACTACTTGTACATTTTTTTAAAAAAAGATTTATTTCTTTATGCATACGGGAACTGGTGTACAGGCCAGAGGTACAGAGGGTGAGAGGATTCACCAGAGACAGCGCAGGGTGCAGAACAGGCAGATCTACTGAAACTGCTGAGGGGAGCAGCAGGCAAGACAGGCGAGGTCTGCTGCGCCATGTAGGTTAGTTCCCTGGCTGGGGATAGAACTCGTGCTGCAGATACCTTCATGGTGCTGAGACTTAACCCCTTGAGCCACCAGAGAGGATGCTACTTGTACAATTTATTTTTTTGGTACATTTCTGAATACTGTTATCAGCATTCAAATTAGTTTGCTCAGGCAGCTATGAAAAATACCATAGACTAGGTGGTTTAAACAATAGACATTTGCTTTTCACAGTTTTGGAGGCTGGGAAGTCCAAGAGCAAGGTGCAAACAGATTTAGATCCCACTGAGAGCTCTGTTCCTTGCTTGCAAATGGCTGCCTTCTCACTATGTGCTCATATGGGAAAGAACCAGTGATAAGGAGAAGTGGTAAGAAGGGAGAAGACAAGAGAGAAAGGAGAGACTGGTGGGGGAGGGAGAGAGGGAGAACACTGGTCACTCCTCTTCTTCCTATATGGGCACTAATCCCATCATGGGTGCCCCACCCTCATGACCTTGTCTAAACCCAGTGGCTTCCCAGAGACCTACCTCCAAATACCATCACCTTGGCAGTTAGGACTTTGATATATGAATTTTGGGAGGATACAGCATTCAGTCTATAATACCATCTCTGTGGCATACCAGTCTCTGATGTTTGACCTCTCAGGCCCCAGTTTGGTTATTACTGGTACTGCCTCATATTATCAAGGGGGGGGGGGAATGCACCTGCATCTGAAGAAAAGCACCACATCTTTGATTAACTCTCTGCATGTGTGCTCACATACACATTCACAAAACTGATCTTCACCTTCTATCATCTCATACTGGTAGACAGAGTCCCAACAGAATCCTATAAATCTCCTCTGGATTCCTGGTAGCTTTCTGATATGTAAGGCAAGAGCCCTAGTCCAGCATAGCTTGCTTTCTCTTCTGATCAGTAGAAAGAGACCCATCCAGTCCTTTTGTGAGCAAAATATTTCCTTCTTAGTATTCAACCAGAATCCTTCTGCTAAAGCAGTGTCAACTTTCCCATCCTTTACAGCCCCAGGCTATCTGTCTAAGAAGTCTCTGGCCTTGCTCTGTGCCTTTCCCCAGCCCTACTCCCTGCAGGCCTTCCTGTTTTATCATGAACTGCATTCCGTCTTCAAGGCTTCTCTGATCTCCCTCAGCCCCTTCCCCTTTGCTCCTCCTGCTGCTCCTTCTCTTCTTCCTCTTGTCTTCAGTCCCTGCCTCCTCCCATACCCTGTGTCTCTGCTGCTTCTGAGACTCCCTTCCAAGTCCCCCCAGTTTTTCCTCCTTGCTTTCTCTCTTCTAACATCTGCTGATGTCCTTTGCCACACAAAATCCCACTCTGTGAACCTCAAACACAGCTGTTTGGGGGGGCATCTGCTTCTCTTGGCTGGAGAGACGCAGGGACCATCTTCTCAAGCTATTTGCCAGCTCTGACCTGGTCTTTCCTTGACCATGTCACTTTGCCAGCTCTTTCTCTCATGTTGCAGCCCCTTATCTCCCACATGACTGTCTACACAGACTCAGGGACCTCTCAGCTGTTCCATTTCCTGGACAACCTGTCCCATCTGCCTCAGACTCAGGCCCTGCAGCATTCTGGATTCCTAGGCATGGAGGCTTCATTCTTCTCCAGGGACAACCCTCTCCCTGAGGGTGATCTGCAAGCACCTGGCCCTGTGGTTCATTCCTAACCTTCTGCCCCTCATGTTCTGCAGAGTTTCCTGTCCCCCTGTGATTAACTTAGTCATCTCAGTCACAATGGAAGCAGAATACCTGTCTCATTGCTCCCATGAATTAATAGCTCAGCTGTAGTTTCCACCTTCACTGTGTTTCTGGGAGAGAGCATCCATTCCAACCATGACTGATTATGTGCCAAAATTTGTAGGGCCTTCTCTTAGCAAAACATTTGACTGTGATTTTATGGTATGATGCTACCCTTTGAGTCTTGTCTGCAGCAATGTGGGTTTTCAAAAAGGTAAAAAGACCTTTTCCATAATTCTCTCCCACTCTGGTATGGCAAAATACTTCCTTGATGACAAGAAGTACGCAGGCTTCAGATTAAAGCTGTGCTCCTTAAATATGGCTTTAGGTCTCCTCATCTATATGTGAGACCCCCCTTGTGATAAGCTGGAAACATTCCCTAATCCAAGCCCTGCCATGGCACAGGTCAAGTGATGTTTGTGGGTGCTGATGGGAGTGCTTTCCAGCTGTTAGCACCCCCATCCCATGGCAGGCACACTCAGGTGTATATTTTCAAGGTTAATTGGCAAAAAAGATCCTGTAACTTTCCCTATTCCTAGTCATTTCAAAACAGAAAACAATAAGGCAGAGCATCTTCAGAAGTGCAGGAATGGCTGGTATTCATAAAGGAAAATTGAGGGCCCTTGTGACAAGATCACCATGAGAAAATTTAGAAGAAAACTTCTTAGGAGAGAGCAGGAGAAAAGGCAACTGCAATTATGTGTCCCTTGAGACCTGAGGTTCTCATACTTCATTGTGTACCTGAATCCCCTGGAGGGTTGGTGAAGCACAGATTCCCCTCCTCCACCCCAGATTTTTTGATTTTCAGGTCTGAGTTGCACCTCAAAATGTGCATTTCACATAAGTACCCAGACAGTGCTCACTCCACTGGTCCTGGAGCACCCATGGAGAACCACCCCATTGAAACCATTTTAGAAAGCAAAGACTTGCTTCACAAATATGGCTTGCAAGAAATGTCAATTGCCTTATTTTGCAAATAACAAAGTAAATGCGACACTGAGTGCACATTCTGTCTGACTAAGGCTGCCCCTTGCAGCCCTGTGTGGGTCCGGGGCCAGACTTGGTGCCATGTCTGCATGGTTTGGAGCCCCTGTGTCTCTGCACCAGCTTCTCATCTGCCTGAGGAGATGGGGAGGACACAGTATGGGTAGGCGTCCCTACCACAGGGCCCCAAGCCAGCAGCTACAGCCAGGTCTTGGGAACCTCCTTCTGATCCTGCCACTTTGGCTCTTCAACTACCTATTTGCCAAAGTTTGAACCCCTCCACCAGCCATCAGCTCTTTTGGAGAAAAAAGAAAAGCGAAGCAAAAGCTGATTAAATCAACCCTGAAATCCTGGAGTTGGTATGAAGGACTTGGGCATAGATCAGAGAATTAGCACCTTCAGTCTTGAGGTTCTTCTATGACATCACATCAGAAACATATACCCCTCTTATATCTAGGGCTTTTAGCCAATCATTAACATTTTTATTGTTATAGTCATTAGTGCTACCTAGCAAATTGGCTGAACTCAGGGAGGGTTTCTTGCATGATGTTTTCTTTAACTCCCAGCTTTTATAAGTAAATAACTGATGAAAGAAAGAGGCTACTTCAGGGGAACTAAAGGGCTCGCACACTACTGGAATGGAAAATTCTTTTCTCTTCAGTGAACTTGCTTGGAATCTTTCAAAGAGAGAGCCACAGATGAGATGTGAAGGGGGTCAAAGTCTCAGACAGAGGAGCCCTCCCCCTTTCTCATGCCACATCCTGAGCCCAGCCTGCACAGAAGTGGGTGCCACAGCCGGGAACCACCTTTGCTTAGACACAACCCAGAGCAGAGGCAGACCAGCCATCACCATGCCCTGAAACCAGAGGGGACTGGGGTGGATCTAGTTGCTCAGGAGTCTCCCTGTTCAGGCTGCCCAGACCATCCCATCGGAACCAGCCATGGTGCAAACCCTCATGGATGACAGGGTGGTCAGGGGAGTGGGTGGTGAGCACAGGAAGGGCCTGTGAACTATCCCCAAAGCCTGTGGTGAGTGGTTCTCTTGGTCGTATTCAGCCAGGTTCCTAGTCCTGGATACAAGACTCACAGTCAGAGACACGCAGAGAAACACAGCCGCAGCCAGGCCTCCCAGCCACGCACAGACACAAGCCTTCCCAGTGGATACAGGGTAATGGCTTGGATTTTTCCTTCTATTGAGAAGTGAATTCATCTGGCATAGTACTCTGTTTTACGTTATTTTTGTCTTATAATATTTTAATACTTAAAAGATTCAAAAAAAGAAGAAAGTTATTGCAAAGAGAATTCTTCCTGTAAGCCTTCAGGAAAAAGACTCCCTTTGTTTGCTCCCATTTATACTTGGTCACCCCACCTTAAGAAGGTGCTACTGACTGAGTTGATCCTCTGACTGACAGGTTTCTCACAGGTGAGGACCTTCGTCCTTCTGAAAGAGAGAGGTTTGCTGGCTTTTTGTCTCCCTGGAGTTCCTGGTGGTTTTTACATTTAAGCCATCATTCTCCTCCCTGCCTGAACAGTGACTTCCCTC